>NC_061845.1:31377834-31385334 GCF_019202785.1 Penaeus chinensis
ACATATACATGAGTAAATAATATGTATTAACTTATGTTGTGAGAACCCTCTGTTACTTACCATCACTTTTCCATGAATTAAAAAAAAAAAAAAATTAATTGAAGGTCAAAATTTTCCCAAACCTTACTTTTTTGAAATTTATTATCTCAATTTTTCCACAGAGTAGTATAATTAATGCATTGAAGTAGGTCTATACCCTACGGGGGGCAAGGACCTTCACTGAATTGGATGCAAGCAAAAAACATGAACCGGGAAACCATCGAAAAGGGATGAGATGGAGGTGGGGAGGAACGTGGAAGAGGAAGATGGGAGAGAGGAGAGAGAGGAGAGAGGAGAGTGAGGGGGAGGGAGGGGGAGAGAGAAAAGAGAGAGAGGAAGAGCGAGGAGAGAGTGAGAGAGGAGAGGAGGAGAGGAGAGAAGAGTGGAGAGAGAAAGAGGAGGAGATGATGAGAGAGAGGAGGAAGATGGGGAGGGGGAGAAGAGGAGAAAGAAGGAGAGGAGAGAGCGGGAGAGGGGAGGAGAGAGAGAGAGAGAGGGGAGGGGGGAGAGAGAGAGGAGAGAGAAAGGAGAGAGAGGGGAAAGAGAGAGAGAGGAGGAGAAAAGCGGAAGAAAGAGAGGAGAGAAAAAGAGAGAGAGAGAAGGAGAGAGAGAGAGAGAGAGAGGAGAAGGCGGAAAAAGAGAGAGAGAGAGAGAAAAAAGCCAGAAGGAGAGGAGAAATAGAAAAAGTAGAAGGGTAGATAGGAGACAAAAGAGAGAGAGAGAGAAAGGGGAGAGAGAGAGAGAGGAGGGAGGGGGAGAGGCGGAAGAAGGGAGGAGAGAGGAAGAAGAGATAGATAAAAGATGATAATAGATAATTGATAGAAGACGAAAGGGAGAGAGGGGGAAAGAGAGAAGAGGAGGGGAGAGAGAGAGAAGAGGGGAGAGAGGGGGGAAAGGGGAAGGGGGGAGAGGGGGGGGAGGGAAAAAAAGAAGGGGAAAATAAAAAAAGAAGAGAAAAGAAAGGGGGAAATAGGGGGAAGAATGAAAGAGAGAGCGAGAGAAGACGAGAGGAGAGAGAGAGAGGGGGAGAAAAGGAAAGGGGGGAGAGAGAGGGGGGGGGGAGAGGAAGAAGAAGAGAGAGGGGGGGTGGGGAGAGGGAGGAGAGAGAGAGAGGGGTGGAGGAGAGAGAGGAGAGGGAGAGAGGAATTGACAAACAGACAGGACGACAGAGGTTGACAATTGTATTTAGATTTTTAACCCGTTTTTCCAGCCCCCCAGGAAACAAAACAGACCCTCTTCCAAAGTTTCGCCATTTAACGAGCCAAAAGGGGGGGATGGAGGATGAAATTATTCAAAAGGCAAAAAGATAGCGGGGAAGTATTTCATCTGATTCCCTTTAGATGTTCATTTTTTTTTTAATTTTTTTTTATTATTGCACTGTTGTTTGGGGGTTGAGTCGTTCCCGTTTTTATTTTTGGGATTTCATGGGCGTTTTTTTCATTATTGAAATTTTTTGTTATTATTTTTGTGCTTTTTTTTCTTTGTTATCATATATTTTATTTTGAAATTTTTTAGTTATATCATCATTATCTCATCACTGTCATTATTATCTTTTTATTGTTTTATTATATTATCTTTTTATTTATTTTATTTTTATTTATTATTAATTTTTTTATTATTATTATTTTTTATATCTCGCACCATCATCATCATTTTTAAATTTCTTTTATCATTTATTATTATTATCATTATTTATTATTATTATTATCATTATTTTTTATTATCATTATTATCATCATCTCGTTATTTATTATCTTTCATTTTTTATTAATAGAATTATTGATATTCAGTTTTAATTTTTTTGTCCCGTTGTTTTCATTTTATTATCGTTATTGTATAGTTTTATTATTATTTCATTATTATTTTTATCACTGTTGCTTTATTATTTTTAATTTTAGCATTAGTCATAATAAAAATTATCTATTATTGTCATTATCATTATTTTTTTTCCCTTTAAATATATATTTGTTTTATTTTTTAAATTATCATATTTTTATTTTATCTCTGTTCTATTATTATTATAATTTACCATTTTATTGCATTATTTTCATAATAAAAAATTATTCATCTATTATTGTCTTTTTCATGAATTTTTATCCTTATTATATTTTGTTATTATCATTATTTTTATTATTATTATTATTTATATTATTTCTTCAATTTTTTTATTATTAATTAATTCATTTTTATTATTTTTTATCATTTATTATCCTTTTATATTTTTTCCAAAATTATTTTATGAATTTAGTTATTATTATTTTCAATTTTAATATCATCATTATTTACATATATTGTATATCTTTAAATTATCTTATATTACTAATATTTTTGGTTTTATTATCATTTTTTTTATTATTTATCATATTTATTATTATTTTATTTTTATTATATTATTATTAGTATTTTTTATTATTATTTTACATTATTATTTATTATTATTATCAAATTATTAGTTTTTTTATTATTATTCATTTTATTATTAATTTTTTTTTTTTTTTTTTATTTTATTTATTTTTAAATAGTATTTTTAATTATTATTATTATTTTTTTATTATTTTCACAATTATTTATTATTTTATTATGATTAAAATTTATTTTTTTAAATTTCATCTCATTTTCCCTTTCGGTTAGTTTATTGTAATTTTTGTCATTGTTATTGTTTTCTTTGACATCATCATGATCATTACCATTATTATCACCATCATTAATATAATATTTATTGTCATTATCTATCATAATAACTATAATAATAATACCTATAATACTAATGTTTATAATACTTTGTATTATAAATTTTAATTTTTTTCATACAATTATCTCCTTTATAACAGATTTCAAAATTTTTTTCCACACTTTAACAAATCAGTATTATCACGTCCATCATTATCGTTATTGTTATAATTACTGTTGATAATGACATGGTTAACTTGACAGTGGAATCAGAACAGAAAAAACAAACTCGATGGGTTTCAATTTCTGGAAAATGTTCACATTTGCTCGACGTTAAATCATATATTCAAAGAGAAATTCGCGTCCCATTTGTTGTTGATGGAAGGCTTGCTTTGCTATTAGTGTTATTGATGGCTTTTATAGAACAATGATGCTCTGTTTTGTAGTCTCGGTATATATTATAATATATATATATATATATATATATATATATTTGCCTTATATTTATAGATTTATATAGATATTTTATATTGCTCATATACACACACACACACACACACATATATTATATATATATATATATATATATATATGCTATATATATATATATATATAATATATATATATATATAGCTCATTTATATATATATATTTATTATATATATACTATATCTATATTTTTAATATGCTCATATATTTACATACATATTTATTTTAGATATATATATATATTATTTATATTATATATCTTTATATCATATATTTTTATGCTCATATATTTAATAAAAATATTTTTAAAATTATATGCTCATATATATATTATAATTTATATATATATATATATATACATATATATATTATACTCATATAATTATATATATATATATATATATATTATATATAATTTTATGTATAACTCATACATAGTATATATATATTATACTTTATTTATTATATTATAATTATTATATATGCTCAATTATATTTATATATTATATACATATATATATACATATATATATATTATATAATATGTATGTGTATATATATATTTATTTTTATTTTGTATAGTTAATATGATTATTGCATGAAGCATCGAGCTCAGTGATCAGGTTTTTTATCTTTTTTTGGCCCGCACCAAACAAGAGAAGAGAGCTTCGATTTAACGATAAAATTGAAAGCAACTTACGGGGAGGATTCCCCATCACATGGCGTTGGTGAACATTGGCATCGCCAGTTCAGGTGTGGTCCGTGATCTGTGGAAACGGCTCCCATCCCAGGGCGACCTGCCACTGTCTGCCACTGGCGAGGACACCATCCATCAGGTGGAAACTTCCATTTTGGAAGGTCGCCGCATTACTGTTCGTCAGCCCAAGACGTCAAGATTAGTGCTGGGTCTGTGGACAAGATCATTCACCCATCGTTCCCAGGCTCTTTTAGCCACGTGGCAGGAAATCCAGGACTTTTTTTGACAGACTAATTATGCAGGATGAAACTTGGATCCATCACTATGATCCAGAAACTAAGGCCTAGTCAATTCAATGGAAGCCCTTTGACTCACCCCCCCCCCACAAAAAAAAAAAGGCACGTGTCATTCCTTCGACAGGCTAGGTCATGCTCACAGTCTTTTGGGACCCGCATGGAGTAGTGATGATGAATTTCCTGGTAAAAGGTATTGCAATTGCAGAGGCTTACTACGCTATCAAAACCAAGAGGCGCGGAATGTTGACCAAATGTGTCTAAGACAACGCCCCGGGTCACAACTCTCACATTGCCCAGATGGACGCGCGGTCTTGTGGCTTGGGCGTCCTTCCTCAGCCTCCTTATTCTCCTGTCATTTCTGAAAGGTATAGTTTCCAAGATGATGGGACACTAATTTAATATCATACATATATATATATATTTTGAATACATATATATATATATATATGGTAATTATATAAATAATATATATATATGTATATATATACACACAAACACACATACATATATATATATATATATACACTTATATGTATATATATATATATATATATATATATATATATATATATGTGTGTGTGTGTGTGTGTGTGTGTGTGTGTGTGTGTGTGTGTGTGTGTATGTGCGTGTGTGTGTATGCGTATCTCTCTCTCTCTCTCTATGTATATATATGAATATATATATACTTATATGTATATATGTATGTATGAGTGTGTGTGTATGTGTGTATGTGTATATATCTATATCTATATCCATATCTATGTATATATATATATATATATATATATATATATATATGTGTGTGTGTGTGTGTGTGTGTGTGTGTGTGTGTGTGTGTGTGTGTGTGTGTGTGTATGTATGTATATATACACACACACACATATAGTTAGATATAGATATATGTATATATATAGACAGTCAGGTATAGGTATATATATACACATAGACACACACTCTCTCTCTCTCTCTATCTCTCTCACACACACACACACACATATATATATATATATACACACATATATATATATATATACATATATATATATATATATGTATTTATATATACGGAAATATATATATATATAAATATATATGTACATATATACTTATATATGTATATACCGTATATTTAGTTGATATACGATAAACTGACGATGTATAATAAAAATATACATAATACATATGATAATGCTGCCATAAAATAAATTTGATTACACACAAGATATCGATATAAGATAAACACAATAATGCCGATAATGCATCATAAAATGGAGGATATCTAATAAAGAAAGGAAAAACGATGAAAGTTAATTTTTGCAGGATCAGTCACGAAAGCCGTGAAATTACCTTTTAAACTAAGCGGGGAAAACTCCCTCCCTCCCCCCTCCCCCCTCCCTCCCTTCCTCCCCCCGCGTTCAAGAGGAAGGCGAGAGAGAAGGGAAACCGAGGCGGAAAATCGATAGAGTAAATAAATAGGTGAATATAATAAATGTGTGAATAGATAAAAGCGGAGAAAAAAAAATAATAATAATTAGAGAGAAAGAAAAAACATGAAATGACACTAAATAAAACGGGGAAATAGGAGAGAAATTATATAAAGATAAAGCACCTAAATGAAAATACTAAATGTAAGAAAGAATGAATCAATCAATAAAAGATAAAAAATAAAAATAAAACAAATAAACACACATGAATAGATCAGATAAAAAAACACTCTTTGAGCGAGGTTATAAGCGGTTATGGAATGAACACGCCCCCCCCCCCCCCGGCCCCCCGCAAGGCCTAAACCAACTCGATAATGGAGGAAGTCATTTTGTGTAATAAGTTGATCGCGAGGCCGACCTCCTTCCTGGCGCCTGATAACCTGAGATCTCTCCCAATCCCTTCGCTATTAAGTATGGATGAAGGCGAGACAATTCCGACGAATAATTCACGATTTACATAGCTCATTTGCATAAGCCAATCTTCATTTGATTACGGGATTTGATTCACGCGTTCGATATTACGTGTATTGCCACATTTCAGGCGGGGAGGGGAGGGGGGATTCAATCCGCGGGGGCCACGCGCCTGCTGCGGGGAATGTCGGCGGGGCACTGGGGGCTCTGCACGTCGGTGTTTGTTTTGTTGAGCGATTTCTTAGCGCCGACGGAGTACCCTTTCGTAGAGGAATATTCCGGGTGGTTTCTTTTAAGCTCGTCCTGATTATCGATGGTTAGTTTTATTTTTCAGATTTCTTAATTTCTAATAATCATTTTTCCGGCTTCGCATTCGTGAATCCATCATGAGCTGTTTGTGGCTTTTGAGGCACGCGCACGAACGGGTTCGCTGTATCTATTGGTTTCCTTTTTTATGTTTGTCGACTTTTTCTTTATCCGGGTTGGTTACTCTTGTCATATAGTTTTCTTATGGTGTATTCAGCTATCAGTACTCTCCGTTCTTTATCTATGCTTGCTGTCATATCTTGTGTAGTCGATGATTGTGAAATATCTATGCACATGGTTGGCTGCCTGCCTAAATGACGTGTGTGTTTGGGGGTCTGCATGTATATGGCTACACCCACATTTTCACTATCATATCTCTCTCTCGCAGATCTTTATCTCTCTCAATATCTCGCTCTCTATCTAACTCTCTTTCATTCATATCTCTCTCTATCTTCTACTAGCTCTCTCACTACTTATATAAAACGCTAGCTCTCATCCTACTCTCTCTCTCTCATAATCTCTCTATAGCCTCATCTATACTGTTCATTCTCTATCCTCTCTATCCCTATCTATACTATCTCTCATACGACAGGTCTCTATCACACATATATATATCTTCATGCTCTTTTCTCCTCTTTCTTCTCCAATACTATACTCTAGCTCTCATCTCTCTCTATCTACTCTACTCTCTCTCTACACTACTCTCTCTCCTCAGATATATCTCTATCTATCGTCCTATCTATATATCACTCAAGTTCTCTCTTCTATCTCTAGCTAAAATAAACATATATCGCATCTATATATATACATCTATATAACTACTCTCTCTCTCATCTCTATACTCTTCCATTGAGAGATTAGTTGGAGTCAGTGTAGTTCGGCGTGGGGAGGGTGTTTGTGGTGTGGGTAGTGTGAGTTAAAGAGAGAGAGTGTGTGTGTGTGTTTGTGTGTGTACACGTGTGCGTGCGTGTGTGAGGGTTGGGGGGGGTAGGGGGGGGGGGGGTTTTTCTCTGGGGGTTTGGGCTGCGGCGGGTGACCGAGGGGTGGGGGGGGGGGGCAAGAGGGGTGGGTGGAGGAGGTGGGTGGGAGAGATTCAGTGGCCAGCGGA
>NC_061845.1:31390334-31405334 GCF_019202785.1 Penaeus chinensis
TATTAGTGACTGCAATCGCCTCTGGCTATATCACTGAATTTCTGCTTTCGATTTCCCTTAGAAAAGGCTCGTAGAAACTGATATTATTAAATTATTAATTATTATCATTTTATCTACCTACCTATCTCTCTATCTATCTATCTATTAGTCTATCTCTCTCACTTTCTATCTATCTATATATTAGTCTATCTCTATTTTTCTATCAATCTCTCTCGCTCTATCTATCTGAATATCTATCTATCTGTCAGTTTATCTCTATCTTTCTATCTACCTACCTACCTATTTACCTACCTATTTGTCTATTTATCTATCTATCAGTCTATCTCATCTCTCGACCTATATATTACTGAACCACTCACTCACATTATTAATCTGTCAGTCTATCAATATATCTATCTATCTATCTCTATCTATCTACCTGCCTATCTATCTATCTATCCGTCTATCTGTTTATCTATCTATCTCTATCTATCTATCTATATGTCTATCTATCTATCTATCTGTCTGCCTGTCTGTCTATGTATGTATGTATAAAAAAAGAGAAAAAAGAAAAGCAGAAAAAAGAAAAAAAAAGAGAGAAAGAAAGAAAAAGAAAAAAAAGAAAACATGAAAAGACGAATAAACAAGAATATCAAAAAAAAGAGAGAGAAAGAAAAGTTTATGATTATGATTGTGATTATAGATTATTATTATTATTATTATTATTATTATCATCATTATCATTATCATCTTTATTATTATTGTTATTATTATTATTATTATTATTATTATTATTATTATTATTATTATTATCATTATTATTGCTATTATTATTATTGATATCATTATTGTTGTTGTTATTCTTTTTTTTCAGGAAATATTCCTTATTGTACAAATTCTAACGTAACGCCAACAACCACAAATTAAAATCAAATTGAATGAAAAACAACGTCAAGATTTTCTTTCAAACATTTAATATACTGGACGGTCTATTTTCTCTTATTTTCCGATCCATTTCCTTTCCTATCTATTTTCCTATCTATCCTCCTATCTACTGTTACTTTGTTACGATTGTTATTAAGTATACATGTAAAATGAAGGATAATGTAATAATGATGATGGATATTAAGATAAGGATGAAGCTAAAGATAACAATAATAATAACAATAAAAATAATTAGGGTGACATTAATATTAATATTACATGACTAGAAACTAAATCCGGAATTTGAAGAAATTACAAAGTTTATTCAAATATTACAGAACACCAATGCTCATATTCTTAGCCGATAAAATTACTTGGAAAGGGATTAAAGATTTTAATGAAAAAAACGCATGATCAAGGATTTAATTTGTTTTATAAATGCATATGTGGTAAAACATGGCTATAAAAAGGTGCATATAACAAGAAATATTTTCACTCAGGTATTTTACGGTGAGTTTGCGGAAAATGTATTTAGCTGTAGTAACATGATATTTTGTCTGAGAGAAAGCATACTATTCACTATGTATATACATCAATACTGCTTAATCGCTTTGTCTGGGTTATCGCGATAAAATCCCTAGCTTAATTATATATTCAGTTAGAAAAACCACACAGATAATTTCCATGAAACAAGTACAAATACTAACTTCGAACAGAATAAATACGGTGCACACATGAGGCATACGGACGCAAACACACACTCACACACACACGCACACCACATACACACACACTCACACTCACGCTCATACTTTCTCTCTCACACACACACACACACACACACACACACACACACACACACACACACACACACACACACACACACACACACACACACACACAGAGCACTTACAAGAAGGTAGTTAATAATATTCATGGTTCAGTTCCACCTCCTTCCGATTACCGAGCAATATTACTCCCGTGGATGCAACGGCTCGTATTGCAGAATGTGGATACGCTGTCAGACAATACAGCATTTGCAATATTAATAGATTAAACGATCATGTTGCAAGTTGCTCACATTCCGCTGTGGCCGCTACATGGTCTTTGAGCAATACTGACACTTAAGTACTTTACGGCATGTATAATTGACCACATGTTAGAACATACATCTGTAATACAGCTATACGCGACGGTAGTGTATGCAATGGTGGTTTTTGCAATGGTGACTTATGCAGTGGTAATGTTTGCAGTGGTGACTTATACAGCAATGATGTTTGCAATGGTGACTTATGCAGTAGGGATGTTTGCAGTAGTGTTTGCAATGACGATGTTTCATTCATACCTCTCGCGTTCAATTCATAAATTTAAAAAAATATAACGTAGGTGGAAACTATCAATTCCTTAGGGAACGCAGCAAGGGTACAGTAGAGTAATTGGCACCGAAACGAGTGATGATGCATTTTTCGTGTTGGAATTATGACAGCATTAAAGTACATGGCGAAAACAACCGAGTGGGGTGGGAGAAATAACTACAGGGAGAGGGAAGGAGAGGGAGGAGGAGGGAGGGTGATGGTAGGGGGAGGGAGAGGGAGGGAGAGGGGGCGTGGGAGGGGGAGGGAGAGGGAGGAAGAGGGTGGGTGAGGGTAGGGGGAGGGAGAGGGAAGAGGAGGGAGGGCGAGGAAGGGAGGGAGAGGGAGAAAGAGAGAGAGAAGGAGAAAGAGAGAGAGAGAGAGAGAGAGAGAGAGAGAGAGAGAGAGAGAGAGAGAGAGAGAGAGAGAGAGAGAGAGAGAGAGGAAGAGAGATGGAGAGAGAGAGAGAGAGAGAGAGAGAGAGAGAGAGAGAGAGAGAGAGAGAGAGAGAGAGAGAGAGAGAGAGAGAGAGAGAGAGAGAGAGAGAGAGAGAGAGAGAGAGAGAGAGAGAGAGAGAGAAAGAGAGAGAGAGGGAGAGGGAGAGAGAGAGTCAAAACATTTTATTTTATTGAATTACAATGGTTATTCTTTACATAAATACATTTATATTTACAGTTGGGTATTTAAGAGGTGTTCTTTTAATTTCGTTTTAGAAATACAGAAACTGCAAATGTCTCTTATATTATCTGGTAGCAAGTTCCATAACACGTATTTCCACGTATTTCCATTTATCGTGCCCCTGTATAAGTATTCAATCTCTTGACAAAAAGTGAATTTAATTGACGTGTCTGGACACCTGATGTGTTCCCTACGGTTTGCAAGGGCATTTCGGATAATTCCTATGAATGAGTTTGTAAATGAATACACATGTGTCATAGCTGTATTTGGAGTGGACTTTTAACCATTTTAATTTTTTGATATGCGGGTGATGTGATCAAGTTTACTGATATTACCTAATGCTACTCTGGCAGCAAAGTTTTGTAATTTTTGCACTTTTTGCGTCTGGGTTTTGTTAGACGAACCACAAATGTTTAAACAATAGTTAATTATGCTTAGAGATAGAGTTTGTACAACCATGATCCTAGTTTTGTGGGTTGTGATAATGAAGTGAGTTATGATAATGATGTGAGTTGTGAGTGCCATGTTGTGATGCCATACAACCGGATTGTAATGCCAGTATTATCGTACGTTTATATTGATAATTATGTTATTATATTATACACTTTGCCTTTTGTGTGATATGTTACACCATGTGAAATATAGAAGGTTATGTTTAGTTTATATTGCTGTGTAGAATATCACCTATATGAAAGAGTGAAATTCTCTGTACGATTTCTAGAGTACAACATTTTATTTTGTCTCTGTAATCACACGTCTGGCAGTAGACAGTCGCAGACGGAGCCTGGCGTGTGGGGCAGAGGAACAGGAAGAGTTCCGTATTTATTTTGTCAGAGCTGATCTCTAATGAACCTACTTTAGTTTTCACCGGTGTTTTCTTCATCCTCAAGCATCATAAAGAAACACCAAGCAAACATAGAAGACGAACAAGTGGTGATTTGATTTCGTATGTGATTAAGATATACCAGGGTACCCACTACTTCCCTGTGTATTTGGCAGCGTGTGGTTCAAATGTCATGAATCTGTCAAAGTGTACTCCTAGATTATTCACTGAAGTGCTCTGTTTGATAGAGCAGCCTTCAAATTCTATGGTTGTGTCACTTGGAAATTTAGCTATGTTCTGCCGACTACATATCAACATACATTGAGTTTTATGTGGATTTAGTGTCAAAATATAATTTTGCTCGTGTAAGAGTATATTGCGTGTTTCTTATTAATGTATTTAAGTTGTTTACTGAGTCACTATGAAGAAACTGTGAATCATCGGCGTACTACACTAGAAGGCAGTTATGGGCTATTGTTGATAAATCATTTATGAAAATTGTAAATAGGACCGGATCTAAACTAGGTCCTTGCGGACATACCATTATTGATTCTTACCGATTGGATCCTTGTATAAAAATAACTTTAAAACCAAAGGTATCAATTTTATGTTTTACTAATTTTTTTAGGAGAATTTCATGGTTAACACTATCAAAAGCCTTAGAAAGGTCGCATAATGTGAGCAAATTTACCAGATTTTGTCTGTGTTATTATATATCTCATCAGTAATTTATAGTGAAGTTGTTTCAATAGATAACCTATTTCTAAAACCATGTTGTGGTTTAGATAATAAGTTATCGGCCTCCAGGAAACTCGTCAATTAATTTGCTATTTTTTTCAAAATTTTGGATAATATAGTGTGTACAGTAATAGGGCGATAATCATTGACATCGTCTATATCCCCCGACTTGAAACATACCATGTTTCCAAAGCGATGGAGAGACACCAGTGACCTAGCGAGGTGTTCATAATGACCGTCAAATAGTGTGCAGTTGCGGGTAGACGATCTCTGATAAAGCGCAAAGCAATACCGTCTGCTCCTACAGCATTTGTTTCGCGAAGGTGTTTTATTCCTAAGATGATTGTTTCTACGTCCACTGGTTGTGGTCTGAAATAAATAGTTGTAATCCTTGCCCGATCTGTATTTTTTTTTTTGTAATATAGAAGCAATTGTTTTCTCGTATGTTAGTTTACCAATTTTTGAGAAAAAAAAGTCATTAAAATGATCTATTCTTCGTATGGGACTTGTGTAATCTCTAGTGAGATGTTTGTTGTGAGGCGCTAGTGTTTTAACAATTTTCCATGTTTTATCAGAGTAGTTCTTATATTCTGTGAATTTATTTCTGAAATAATTTCTTTTTGCACATCAAATTAGCAATTTTAAATTTTTCATTTTTGCTTTGTAACCTGTCTGAAAGGCAGCCTCGTATCTGTTACCTTTAAGAGCTTGGTGGGCATTATTTCTATCGCTAATGGCTCTCTTAATGTCGTCACTTATCCATGGAGCAGGGGACGTCTGACGGTTCGTGTTACGTAGGGAGCCAGCGCATCAATGCTGCTTTTAATAACTTCCGTGAGGATAGTTACTTGGTTGTTTACATTATCTGTCAATGAAATATCTGATAGAGTCATTTCTTTAGACAAGAGAAGCTCGATTGATTGAGGGTCATAGTGTTTGAAACAGCGAAAAGTTTTTTTTTACTGGTGGTCTCTTTGTTTTCTTTATACTTAACGTCATCGCGATAAGTTCATGGTCAGCAACATGGCTCGAGATGACATCGAAGTCTGTTAGTTATTATTAAATCTAATAGAGAAGAGGTGGTTTCTGTAATTTGTTTAGGTTTATCTATTATTTGTTCTAATTTATTTTTCTTAATCATCTTAGCTAACTTAGCATTAGATTTTGTTAAACCATAATTTAGGTCACCTAAGATGAAAAGCGGTTTCACTTTTAAAGACATTTCTCTAAAAACCTTTTCAATGTATTCAAAAGATTCCGAGGTAGCATGGGGGTGCCTATAGACAGCGCCAATAATAAAGGGAGGAAGCATGTTGCTTTGTACGGTAACCCAGACATCTACGGCAGTATTGTTAACTGCTGTAGTAGATTTCAGGGTATCCCGAACATATATACATACTCCTCCTCCTCGCCCTGCATCACATCTATAAACTTAAACATTTGGAATATTGATGAAATTACTAACCATTTCCTGGTGGAGCCATGTTTCACTTATGCATAATATGTCTGATTCTCTCCTCAACTAGCATTTTAATTTCTTCAAAATGTCCGAGGAGAGACTGAGCATTTATGTTCTATTTTTATGACATTATGCGATCTAGCCACTAGTAACGCTGACGGCGTTGCCTTGTCAAACATTCTGATCGCGCTTGTTCTTGTTTTTATTTAAGAACACTTTAACATTGTCGGGAAAAGTATCAGAGTCTATAAACAGGTCGGGCTTTATGTCCTTTCCCTTTACTGACACCGTGAAGCTGGTGTAGTTGTCGTGTTTTGAAACTTTTCTGATAAGTGTTGTTCTATGTCCTCTTAGTTTGCGTCTGGGTGACAACTGGTGACGTGAAGGTGGACTGTGTCTGGACGATCTGCTCCCTTTAATGCTTTTAATGCTTTAGTGTTTGGTGTTCTCTGTCCGTATTGTCTTTTTTTTTCTGTGGTTCATCAACATCTTGTGTGGACTTTGCTCGTCCTGCATAGTTGTTAATGATGACTGGTGGCACAGCTGGGGGAGGGGGGGCAGTGGGTGGGGCGGTAGCCCCTTGCACCTGCTGCTGAGCTGTTCTTCCACGTGGCGGTTGGGGTCGAGCGGTTCGATTTGCTTGTTATTCGTTTTTTTTTTTTTTTTTTTTTTTTTCTATAGCTCCCTTTAGGTGTTACTTGTGTAGCAGCTTCAACCTTGGTTTTCTTTGGCGTGTTAGTTTTGGGTCTGACGGCGGGAGGGCTTAGTGGACTTGGGGAAGGCAGGGGAGTCTGTTTGGGCCGGGGTCTGCTGGTTAGGAGCGCCGGGCGAGGGGCACGTGGGTGGCTCAGCCGAGTTGAAGGCCGGCGAGTTAGCAAAGGCTCAAGGCAGCTGGCTGGCCGCGGGCAGGGAAAGAGAGGAGGGTTTTGGAAGGGGGAAGACTGCCAGTCGTGGGTATGGGCGTGGAGGGTGTGGAGGAGGGGTATTGTGGTGGAGGAGGGGGCGTTGTGCCTGGGGGAGGAGATGTGAAAGGGAAGGTTTCGTATGTGGTCTGATCACGGGTGGGGGATGGGGGGTAGGGGGGTTCTTGGGTGACCGATGCGTCCTCTGCTTGCCTTTGCCCTATGAGTTTATTAATGGACAATTGCTGTTCGGAGAGCATTCCGATCAGCAAGTCGATTTTGTTCTCGATCAGATTTTGATCCGTGAAGGAAGGCCCATTACAGGTCTGTTTTTCTTGGTTTGTACTCTTTTGAAACAAAAACAAAAACAAATGGAATAGAAATATCTGATTTCTTACGTGGTGACGGTAATGTTTGTCATCCCGTTTGGTGTCCCGCGTCGCGTTCCTGGGTTTTCTGGAGTCGGACAAACTGAGTACAATGTTATGGGCTTGCTCGATTTCAGCCGGCCTGTAATATTTTTTTATTTGCTCACAGATGACCGACCTTGTCCATGACTTTTTTGTAGCAACGAAACACAACACTATTGTTACACTGCCGAAATGATAGATTGCTTTTTCAAACTGATTTACACTGTTTGCACTGGCATCATTCCTGTTACTGTGAAGGGGCCCCTCTCCCTGGGCCGGGGGGCAGCTTTGACCCTGGCTGCCATGGGGGTGCCCATCCTCGTGGGCGGAGAGGCAGCCCTGACCCACGCTGACCGGGGGCCCATATCCTAGGGCTGAGGTCCCGGTACCCAGGGAGGGAGCACATTACCCTGGGCCAAGGGTCCCCTTTCTCTCTGGGGATAAGATCTCGTGCTAGCTGCCCGAGGAAGCACCAGGGAAGCCCCTTGGTTGGGCCCCTGAAACCCGGGGGGAGGGGTCAGATTACCCTCTGACACCGCGGGACCATGAGAAGGCATGCTTTGCTGAGTTGCGGGTCTGCGGCGGAGAGGAGGCAAAAAAGCGTCCGATCACCAGGGCGGCTAGACTCAGAGAGAGAGAGAGAGAGAGAGAGAGAGTTGGATAGGTTAGATACAAACATACATGCATATTAACAGACAGAAATGAAGACAGCACATATCCACGTCCCTGGATTCTCACCGAAAAGAAAATGTCACACCAGAGATAAAAAGCGCAATGGACATAAAAGTTATTGATATCCTCGTTAATCTCATTTGCATTTTTTTTGCAATAATCCTCGTTCTCTTTTCGCGCGTAGTTATAAATGCACTTCACTAAGTATTACAGTCATTCTAATGATGACGATGTCGCTAATCCTAAAATGTAAGTAATATTTATTCGCAACGGTGTAAAATATTCACTGCGATAGTTAGCTGTAAATAATCCTTAGAGACTACATCATTTTAGAAAATTATTTTCCGTCATATACATATGTATACATATACATATATATGAATATATATATATATATATATATATATATATATATATATATATGATAGATATATATGTGTGTGTGTGTATATACACATATACACAAACGAACACATTTGTGTCTTGTCAAAATTCCCTTGTCATGGCATGTGGACAACCTTTAAAAGTAAACTAGAAAATAAATAGATAATAATAATGATAATAGTTAAGCAAATACAGGATCATTACAGTTATTATTATTTCGTTCATTTGAATACATATCTGACAAAGGAAGAAAAGAGAGAGAAAAAAGACTTTGGTTACATTTCAACGACAAGAAAAACATGTCAGTGTATTGGTGTCGAGATGTTGCTCCCCCCCCCAAAAAAAAAACAAAAAAAAAACGAAAATAAAATAAAATAACCGTATTGCGTTATTATTGTTTTAATAATAATGGTAATAAAACAATACAACACTAGTTATAGTAAAATAATGATAATAATAATATAATGATTGTGGTAATAATGATGATGATGATGATGACGATGATGATGATGACGATGATGATGATGACGATAATGATGATGGGGATTATGATGATGATGATGATGATGACGATGACGATGACGATGATGATGATGATGATGATTATGATGATGATGGTGATGATGATGATGACGATGACGATGACGATGACGATGACGATGATGATGATGATGATGATGATGATGATAACGATGATGATGATGATGATGATGATAACGATGATGATGATGATGATGATGATGATGACGATGATGATGATTCTATATACAGTGAGGGCCCCGACCGCTTCTCGAAAGGGGGGCGAGGGAACCGAGCTGAATTCTCAGAACCTCCACGACCTCGCAAGCCAACCATCGCCGGAGAGTTACGAAAACATATGCCAGAGTGGTTAAAAAAAACAAAAAAAAAAACAAAAAAAACAATAAAGCTTGCTCGATGTGCTTGGCTAAAATGTAGACTTAAATACGTAAAAGGTAAAAAAGGGGAAAAAAGTAAAAGATCGTAAAAAAAAAGAAAAGTGATAGGCAAAAACTGAAATAAAAAGCGAGTAAAAGGGCAAAGCATGAATAAGAGAAAAGAGCAAAAGAATAAGATAAAAGGAAATAAAATTCGAAGTGAAATAAAAAGTCAAAGTCAAAGCACACACGATTAAACGTAATGCATAAATGCACCTGTACAAGGGAAAGTAAAACCAGCATCTCCGGTGTGAAATCCAGACAGGTAATCCAAAGGGGTTAACGTACGTAACATTCTGCAATTATATAATGCAAGGTATCAACCCCCTTCCCTTCTATGATAAAAAGAATATTCCCCATTCTGTATAAAGTATGTTTTGTATGTAAGATTTACATGTAATTAAGTCCTTCATAGTGCTTTCATAACGCGTTCTTAATTCATGTTCATTCCCTAAGATTCGCGACTGGATAGCTGAGAAGGGTGAAGAAATATATCTTGTTTGAACAAGATCTTACCTACAAAACATACCTTATACAGAATAGGGAATATTCCTTTTATCATAGAAGAGAAGGGGGATTGTCCTTCTGGTTATGAGTAGCAGAGTGGTAGTTTTTGTCGAGTATTGTTGACTTGAACTTGAGAATAAAACGATATATTTCGCGATCACCAGATGAGGCAGTAATGTAGGTGTACTTTTACTCTCTAATAGGATTTACTGTGTATTGCATATTCTATTCTATAAACCATTTGATTGATTGATATTGCCTAATATGTGTGTGTGTTTTTAAATAAATTATGATTCAAAATCATTTTGTATTTCTTCAATAGAAATTACTTAAAAATAATTTTGTATGAAGAATGGAATTAATGATGTATGGAATTTTTTTAAAATTTTACATGCTTTATTATTATTATCAATCATCATCATCATCATCATTATTATTAGTATTAGTAGTAATAGTAATACTATTAATATCATCAGCAACATTATCATTGTTATTATACTTATTATTATTATCATCATTATTGTTATTATTATTATTATTATTATTATTATTATTATTATTATTGTTATAATTATTATTATTATCATTATTATTATTATTATTATTATTATTATTATTATTATTATCATTATCATCATAATTGTTATCATTACGATTATGATTACCATCATCGCTATTATAGTACTGTTATAATAATAATAATAAAATAATAATAATAATCATCATCATAATAATAAAAACATTATTATTATTATTATTATTGTCTTTATTATTATCACCATTATTATCATCGTTAATATCATTATTATTATCATCATCATTATCATCATTACTATTATCACTGTTATTTATGTCATTAACTTTATTATCATTACTATTACTATTGTTATCATTATCATTTTCATTAATATTCTTATAGTCATTGTTGTTATTGTTGTCATTATTATTAGTAGTATAATTAGCAGTTTTACTTGTAAAACCATCCTTATCATTACTATTACCATTATTATATATTTCATCAACATTATTATTATCAAGGCTATTGTTGCTGCTATTATTATTATCATAATTATTATCATTATTATTATTATCATAATTATTATCATTATTATTATTATCATAATTATTATCATTATTATTATTATCATAATTATTATCATTATTATTATTATCATAATTATTATCATTATTATTATTATCATCATCATCATCATCATTATAGCTGTTCTTACCTACATAATCTTTACTACCATGACTATTATTATAGCAAAAACACAGCATATAAAATTTGGCCTTTTGAATATGAAATCTTTTAAGAAATATGTCTACTCGTTTTCCACACTACAGTAATGAGGGAAATCCGTTTCAAGGCGAGAAGAATCACGCTCTAAGTCTTTGAAATCCTTTCGAAAAATGATCAAAGGAATATTCAACGTAGATGCACTTTCTACGTCATTTTCCCCGTCTGATTTTCGTGGGTTTCTGATGTAGGTTTCAGTTCTTATGGATTTGGCATTCAGTAGTTTTATCCATGCGTTTAATACGGGATAAATTGGATGGAACTTTGTATGTTTCTGTGGTGTGAAAAATCGGGATTTGCTAAGTTGATATCGGTTTATATCACTACGTACAGAAGAAATTATATTAAGGGAATAATGTTTATGTAATGTGTGATAAACAGTGTACCGTATTACATGAGGCGATCACGAAATAAGGAAAGATAATCTGGAATGGCATGATAGCCTTATGAAAATATTTCGTTTTTTTTTTTTCTGGTTTAGTTTATCTTCAAGTGCTTCTATAGTAATGTAAAGCTACCGTCGTCATCCCATGTAACAGTTAAGTATTATGGATCTACGTAATTTGCTGAAATTGCACTGCCTATAGAGAACGGGTGATTTGCAGCCTTAAATGACCTACCATATATTACAAAGTGCACGTTCGGCTGGCATTCCGGAAGTAAAGGCATCCGTTTACCCGTAAGTTGATGCCCGTAATCAGTTGATCACATTAGAAGCGTGAAGTAAGCTCGGACACACAGTGAACTGGGTTATCGTAGCTGTGATGTTTTCAGCTGAATGTAAAAGTAAACAGTTCACAAAATGTTTACAAATCAACTGTAAAGACGAGAGTGAAATGTATTTTTAAAAATTAGTATAATTACCATTCGATTTTATCATTTTGATCTTATATATTGTTATCGCTCTTTTTCTCTTTCTTAATAAAATTTTGCCTGGAACAAATGCAGGCATAAGAAATACATCCTCACACACGAAGACAGTAAAAATAACAAGTTCAATGGGACGCTAACTTAATTTAAGCATGTACCGTATATCGGCAACAAACATGCGTATATATGTGATTAGTCTATAGTAGTTTCTCCATAGCTCGCTCACTTTATTTCCTATTTCCGATCGTAAACATCACATTTAGGAAGTATCGAATTAACTCGGCCAAACACAACACCAATTCAAAGCCATCAATTGTTACTTCAAGTCCTAATCAGAACATAGACTCCATTACAGCCAATATAAACAAAGTATATAGGATCAGATACGATTTAAGTGAATTTCCCACCGCAGTCAACTCGAGTGCGTTTAGAAAAAGTATAAATGATTAGGTCGAGTTAAAAAAGAATACATTTTTAGACAACACAGGAGCGTAAACCCGTCTCCAAAGGCCGTGGAATGCGCAGTTCACCAGAAATGAACAGGAGAAACGGTTAAATAATGGTAATGAAAAGGTAATGACACATCAAACGCTCGCTTAGTCCTAAACTTCACTGAACTGCGAACGTTAATTCTCGCCGGATCTCGATGCGCGTTCGGCAAGAGCGGCAGACAAAGGATCTCGCTTCGTGTTTCCAATTAACTAAAGACAAATACTCATGGTTTTAGTCGCTGGCGGTTCCTTTTGGCCCGTGGTTTGTCACTGCGTTGAGGGGGTCCTGTTTCAGAGTGATTTGTGGGGGAAGTTAAGGTTTGTAAACATCCGTAGCTGTAGTACTTTCACGATTTTGTGGATCATTACTACTTTTGCGTAAAAACACACAACACACACACACGCACGCAAACACACACACGCACACACACACACGCACGCACGCACGCACGTACTCACACACACACACACACGCACGCATGCACACACACACACACACACACACACACACACGCGCGCGCGCGCGCGCGCGCGCACACCCTGTTTTCTAATATCTGTACAGAATTTTCTTTTCGATTTACGTTTCCATATCATCACAGTTTAATTTAGAAGCATATACTGACCACCTCGCTACATTATTTGACCTTTGGGAGTGACCCTGAGTCTCATGTGGCCTGACCTGGGCTGGTTCTCGCTTTGTTATTCTTTTATCATTAGCCTCTTTCTCCTCCTCCTCCTTCTCATCATCATCATCATTATTGTTACCATCATTATTATCATCATCATCATCATTGATATCATCATCGTCATCATTATCATCATCATTACCATCATCATTAGTGTTATTTGACAAGATTGGACTAACCACTTAACCCCGAACAGCTATTTTTTGTTTTTGTTTTTTCAAATAACAGGGTGCTGTAGTCATTCAACAGGAACAGGACCGTGACGTTTCGAACGCAAAAATGCTTTCCTCTTCAGCCAGAGTAAAAGCCGCATTCTGTATTCAAGTCCTTCTATATAGAACATAAGCATTCCATCGTAATCAATCGAAATTCTATTGTGTCTATATTTCTTCCCTGTGTACCGGGATTGATCACTGTAATGCATGTATTCCTGACGAAGATATAATCGAAACCGGTCATATAAATCTTTTGTAGTGTGTAAATATTCATTCTCATACGTTTTCACATTTGTCAACATGAATCTTGTATAATGAACTGATGTTTCTTATTTGTCCAGTATTTGACACCTTTTGGCCTTCAGCACTTTCCTGAAACTGACAGAAGGATTAGAATATTAGACTGTTCCTTGTCTCGATCTCAGGCGTTCTTGGAGTCTACTGAAATGATCATGGTCTGAAGGCTGCGTGTGTGGGAAGGGGGGGGGGGGGGATCTGTGTGTGTTGTGTTGCATTGCGTTTGCGTGTGTTTGGGGGAGGGGGGGTGTATTGAAGTGTTTTTGTTTATATCGATTTTATAGTCACCGATTTGTGTTTTGTTTCTTTCTTTAATTTCCTTTAAACTTCTATTTCCCCCCCCCCCCCCCCTCTCTCTCTCTCTCTCTCTCTCTCTCTCTCTCTCTCTCTCTCTCTCTCTCTCTCTCCTTTCTCTTTCTCCTTTTCTCCTAATTCTCTATATCTCCCCTTCTCTCTCCAACTCTCATTATCTTGTTAATCCCCCCATTTCTCTCTCCTTCTTCCACCTCTGTTTTTCCTTAATCTCTAAACAATTAATCACGGGCGAAAATAAAAGAAAGTGTCAATGAAATGGAACTGATTCGTTATTGTTATATAATCCCTCTCATATTTCATTTTACTTATATAATACATTCAACCGCATTGTTAAAAGTGTCTGTATCTCTTTGTCAGTACGTGCAAGTGTGAATGCATAAACGTTCGAATGCATTACTACATTATTGCACCTTCAACATGCAAGCAATTTTGATGCCGAAAAAAAGAAAAGAAATTTGGCTAACAGAAGCTCCCAAATTTGCTCTCTTGTTTTGAGCCGACCTTGTTTTCTAGCCTGAGTGACCGCTTCTCTCGTGACCCTAACCCAGGCCATGCTCCTCTATAATTCCAGGCCGCAGTCAGTGTGAAAAAAAACGACAACTTTCTGTCTGTGTTTATCTACATATTCTTCTAGCGATCTTTACCTGTATATCAACGCGCATATACAGATACAGCGTGTGAGTATAAATTTACATGCGCGTGGTTGCATATATGGTAATGCTTATGTGTTTGTACGTATGCGCAGATGAACGTGGATGCTATTTCTATTTCTATTGCTGTTATACTACAAAAAAAGGTGATAGTAGAACGCCATATAGTCTAACCCAGCTGTATTGCAGAAAAGCTCTATTTACATGCTCTGACCAACGGACTTGTGTATCGAGAATCGTACCCATTACAAGGCTACAGAATGCTTCGCTTGCATCAGTCCCTTCTCTCTGGCACTACCGAGGACAGGAGAGAAAGTGTAAGATACAAAATCTTTCACTTTCACCTTGTCAAGTGTATCTGAAGTGCATTTGTCAACCACAGTAAAAGGACT
>NC_061845.1:31467834-31475334 GCF_019202785.1 Penaeus chinensis
GCACGATTTGCTTTTCGAGACTTTCTTGAAAGAAAATGAAACAGCTTGAATAAGAGTAATTTTCTCCGAGTCAGCAACCCTTCTATTCTGCCAGAGTATCAATTTACAGGGATGAACAGCCTTTATTTTTAAAGTATCTCCAGCTCGCAATATAATCAATTTCGGGCTGAGCTTCTCGTCCGAGCGGAGGCGCCCATTCACTGAAGAGCGAGGCTGAGCCCAAAGCCGGTGCCAGGTCGAAGCCCCGAGGAACATAAGCCCGGATTGGGTCTCCGACGTCTGTCCCGCCCATAATCCGAGCCTCGAGTCGCAGGATCCAGTCTCTTGCCTGAGTACCACCTGAGTGACCCCCGAGTGCCTCCCCGAGTGCCAAATTGAATGCCTATCGAGTACCCCCTGAATACCCCCACCCCCCGCCGAGTGCCCCCTGAATACCCCCACCCCCCGCCGAGTGCCCCCTGAATACCCCCACCCCCCGCCGAGTGCCCCCTAGTGCCCCACGAGTACCCACCAATGCCACCTGAGTACCACCATAATGCCATCCTAGTGCCCCCCGGATCCCAAGACGTGTCCGCAGAGCCAAGGTGAAGGCACTCTTTCCCCCTGCAAGTAATGGCCGTGGCAGACTCAGCCGCAGGTAAGGCGACGGTGACAAAGCCCAACATAGAAGCGAACAACAGAGGAGGACTTCAAGGAGCCGGAGCGAGAAGGTGCAGCGACAGGGCGTGTTTTGCAATACGCTGAGATCCGGAAAAGAGATAAGGAATAGGGATGAAGATGAATAAGGAGGATATAAAGGCTGATATGGCGACCTGCCACAACGGAGGTTAGATGGGGCTGCCGATGCTGAGTGATGCCAGGTCCAGTAAACAGATAGATGGATGAATTGATGAGTAAACCGATAGATAAAAGAATGAATGAATAAGTAAATAAAAGAACGAATAAATATACAATTAAACAGATAGATTAGATAGATGAAAGAGTGAATAATCCCAATAATCAAATAATGCAATAGATGAATTGAAAAAAGAAGATAAACAAACAAAATAAACAAATAAACAAACAAAGAGAAGAGAGAAAGAGAGAGTTCCAACCATGAAGCCCTTTCGGAACAGGTGCGAATCCCTCCCCCCCCCCCCGTCCCCTCCCCTTCCCTCCCCCCACGAACCGGTAAATTTCAAATCCGTGGAATCCCATTTCGCCGAGCTAAATTGCGCCGCCGAATCGATGGACTGCCGGAGTAATAATTAAACGAATTAAACGAGAAAGCCAATAAAAGGTCGCCGACTCACCTGGAACCTGTCGTCGGCGGAGTAGGTGACGAGGCCGATGGTGAGGATGTGAAGATCCCGCACCCGCATCCAAGTCACCTGCGGGAGGAGGCGGCAGAGTCAGTGCTTGGGGGACACGGGGGGAGGGGGGAGAAGGGGGGGGGGGGAGGGGCATGGGAGACTCATGGGGGGAAAGGAGGGGGAGGGGTGAAGGGGAGGGGAGAGAAGGCGAAAGGGAGGGGAGAAGGTGAGGGGGAGAAGGAGAAGGTGAGGGGGAGAGGGAGAAGGTGAGGGGGAGAGGGAGAAGGTGAAGAGGAGAGGGAGAAGGTGGAGGGGAGGGGAGAGGGGTACATTCGGGCAGAGTCAGTGCCTGGGGAACCTAAGGGGGGGGGGAAGGGGAGAGGGCGAGGGGAGGGGGAAAGGAAGAAGGGGAGGGGGTGCATTCAGCCAGAGTTCAGTGAGACTCAGAGAGGAGGGGAAACCAAAAGTGATAATTATGACTTATGATAATAATATTAAAATAATATGATATACTATGATAAAAACGTTATAAAAACATTCTGTGTGTGTGTGTGTGTGTGATTATGTGTGTGTGTGTGTGTGTGTGTGTGTGTGTGTGTGTGTGTGTGTGCGCGTGTGTGTGTGTGTGTGTGTGTGTGTGTGTGTGTGTGTTATTGTGTGTGTGTTATTGTGTGTGTGTGTGTGTGTGTGTGTGTGTGTGTGTGTGTGTGTGTGTGTGTGTGTGTGTGTGTGTGTGTGTGTGTGTGTAACACAAACACTCTTACATATATGATTTACCGACACCCATGAATTTACAGAACAGTACAATAACTCCATCTGATATTTGTTTTATAACTCAATACCCTATGTAATTTGACCGGAAGTCGGATGACAAAGTGCCACAAAAGTTGATTTTGGTTAAAAGTTCTCAATCCAAAAATATCCGCTTTCGCCACATATCACGAGAGTTAAAATGCACATCAGAAATATTGTCAAAGTTAGTTCCCGAATCGAGCGAACCTCGTAACGTGCAGGGTTTCACAAGCTTCGACCTCGCTTGACCCGATGGCGGACTGGTCGGACCTTCTTGGTCCATTTTCTCTCTTGACATTTTTGAGGTGTCCTTAAAGACCGAGTTAAGTATTGCGGATCTGTTTTCAGTGGATTGATGGCAGGTACAATATCATTGCTAATAGACCAGCATTTTTTAGTCAGGTTAGAATGAGACACGAAATGTCGTTGCTGTTTTACATGTAAAAAATTGAATAGATAAAAAAATAAGCATACACACTAATGGAGAGAGACAGACAGGCAGAAACACACACACACACACAGAGTAAGAGAGAGAGAGAGAGAGAGAGAGAGAGAGAGAGAGAGAGAGAGAGAGAGAGAGAGAGAGAGAGAGAGAGAAAGAGAAAGATAGATAGATAGGTAGACAGATAGATAGATAGATAGATAGATAGATAGATATGTAGACAGATAGATAGATAGATAGATATAGAGATAAGGAGACAGATAGATAGACAGATAGACAGGCAGATAGGCAGAGATATATAGAAAGATAGATAGAGAGAGAGAGATAGAGATAAATAGATAGATAGATAGAGAGAGATAGGCAGATAGATATATATATAGAGAGAGAGAGAAAGAGAGAGAGATAGAGATAGATAGATAGATTGATTGATATATATATATAGAGAGAGAGATAGAGATAGAGAGAGAGAGGGAGAAAGAGTGATAGAGAGAGAGAAAAATATGATACAAACATACAAAAAACAAACTAAAATACAAACAAACAAACAAAGAGACAGACAGACAGTCAGAGAAATGACTCACTTCTGCTAAAGTCTGATTTCCCTTCCCAATCTCCCGGTTCATCATTTATTCAATCTCACATGTTCTCTCTATAACTGATATCTTTCTATTCTCCGTTTTCCTGGATTTGATAACAATGGTTCTGACGATGAATAATAATAGATGTCTTTCACTCGTCAAAATTGCAAGCATTTTCATGTTTGTTTTAATTAGCCTTCAACATTAATTTCAGTGTATTATTAATTGTCATCGTTTCAATGTTTCTGGTATTGTTACAGTTGTTATTTACTTGTTTCTCTGTCGTCGCCATCGTTATCATCATCATTATCATCTTTATTATTATTATTATCATTATTATCGTTATTATTGTCATCATCCTTATCACTGTCATCATTATTATAATAATAATCAATATTTGTATCATTATTATCATTGTAATTACATAATTATCATTATCATTATCATTATCATTATAACTATTATTACCATTATTATTAATATTATTATTATTAATATTATTACTATTATTATCATTATTACTATTATCCTTATTATTCTCATCATCATCATTATTATTCGTAGTAGTAGTAGTATTAATATCAGCATTATCATTATTGTTATTGTTATCGTTGATATTATTATTATTATTACTATTGGTATTATTATCATTATTATCATCAATATTATCATCATTACTATCATAATCATTGTATCATTGTTATCATAATCATTATTGTAATTGTTTAGATTATTATCAGTATCATTATTGTAATTGTTTAGATTATTATCAGTATAATTACTGTTATCCTTTTATAACATTATTATAAGCACTATCATCATTATTATCATTATCATTATGTATCATTACTAATAGTATTATTGATGTTATTATTGTAATAATTATCGATATTATCATAATCATGCTCATCATCGTCATCATCATGATTATTGTTATCATTATTACTGCTATCATCGTTATCATTATTGCTATTGCCAGTGTTGTTTTCATATCATTATTGCTTTTATTAGTGGAAATAGCATCATTATCAGTATCAAAACGAGAGCCCTAAGATTATTATAGCGATCAGATTTATAAGTCAGACTACACTCAACATGGCAGAAAGGGAACGAGGTAGATACCAGAACAAAAAAAAAGAAAAAAAAGAGAAAAAATGAACATGAATAAATAAATAGTAAAGATAAAATAAACAAGTAAAGGATTGAATAGATGAATAGAAAAGAAATAGATGAAAGGGGTAAGTCAGGATAGTTCTGTGAGCCTACGTTCCTCAGAAAAAGCACGGAAGCAGGAAATATAATAATGCAAATTCGGGGCAAATCCTGCGTAGCTTCTGTGAATGCAGACCGGGCCTCATCGCCGTCTTCCCGCGGGCGACAGCGTTAATCAGCGGAAGGTGTGGCAATCCAGTGCTCGTGCAATCTTTCCTTTGATGTTGGTCATGCAACGTGGTGCAAGAATGGAGGTTCTATACGCAAATGAGAATGGCGATTGAACACGCAAAATACGCCGTGAAAATTTGGTGGCAGCGTGGCGCCTGCTTGCTCCCTCCCTGCCTCGCCGCGGAAAAGGTCAGAGGTCAAACGATCAAGCAGGTCGTAGTATCCACCAAAGTGCTCAAGGATTCGAGACACGGGCCTGAACCAACTCCTTTGACATCCGAGTCTCGTTGGCTTTTGGGTCCGCGGCGCCGGGGAGTGGAAGGGAAGGGAGAAAGTAAGTGAAACGGGGAGTGGAGATCCGTAGGTTTATTCGGGAAGCTCCACTGCGATTCGACACCAAGGCAGATCGCGGCACCAGAACTTTACTCATTTGCCCGAATTTAGTAAGAATACGACCGCACTCGAATAATTTGTGCAAAACACATCGAGACTGTTTCTGAAAGACAGAGAGAAAGAAAAAAAAAAATGCGGTGTCGTCTGTCAGTCCCATTTCTCTGGTCCATTAATATATCTTCACTTCGAGGACAGACTTCAAAGAGGAAGACTTCAAAGAGATCTTAATATTAAAACAATTGAGCATTTCACGCTACTTGTATTAATTATTATTGTTGATAATGATAATGATAATAAGAATAATGATGATAATTATAATAATGACAATAACGATAATATGAATAATAATGATGATAATAATAATCAAAATAACAATAATAATGATAAGGATAAAAAATGATCATAATGGCAATAAAATAATAAGAATAATGATAATGATAGAAAATGATGATCATGATGATAATAACGATAATAATACTAATTATAATAATATCGATAATAATAGGGATAATGATGAAGATAATAATAATGAGGATAATAATGATAATAATAATGATTATTGTTATTAATATTATTATTACTATTATTGTAATTATTATCATTATCATAACGATAACAATAATAATTATGTTTTGATAATAATGATAGTGATGATGATATTGATAATGATAATAATGATAATAATAACGATGATAATGATAATAATAACGATGATAATAATAATAATAATAATAATAATAATAATTATTATTATTACTATTATTATTATTATACAAATAACAATAATTCCTCTGATAAGTTAACACGCACCAGAATCTTAATTGTACCCTGTACCTTTATCAAACGGAAACCCTATGAATAACTTATCGAGTAGTCTATTATCATAAATGTGAGATAAGAATATATAAGAATAATATTTTCTCCGGTTTTATGGTCCTCAACTATTTCTACATTATCAAAACTTTTTTTTTTTATGGTTTGGTTAGCAGCCCTAATGAACTGAATATTTTCTAATTACATATTGAAACCGCCGAACCATACCTACTTTCTCCTCTCAGTTAGAGCCTTAGGACAATGCGTCGTTATGAATGACCCAAACAATCTACAATTAGCTTTGTATCCGAAGCCTTTGTAATTACGTCGCCCCCAAATTTTAATCATTTTACCTGAAAGTCATGCAACATTTTCACAGGTAAAAAAAAAAATATAATAATAATAATATATAATATATCTGTCATGTTTAGTATTAATGAAAACAAAATTGGTTTATGACTTTTGTAAATGTAATATTTAGTTTTTTTTTTTTTTATCATATTACATTATTCATGTAATTCTGTTCTCTTTTTGCATGTACCACGCATGGTGTTTGTATTAATAGTTTATCAATAAATGAAGTAGTTTTTTCTTCTAATTTTTGTTGGTTCGCACATACGTCTGAAAAGCAATTGGCATCTTAAAAATATATATTCCATTTAGTTCAGATCAAGAAGGAGGAAATTCAATGTCAACACTCGTATGCACATAACACTGATGTGTACTAAGCGTCCATAATTTTTTAAGATTCTTTTCTTCTTTTTTTTTGAGCAGGCGAATATTCCATGAATATATTATGATATTCTCATAACATCGTCTTGCTTTCCAGGAAGGAGGTTAGATGTATTGTCTACAAGGAAGCCTAATTCTATTCATGAGTTTACAAGGTGTGCGAGGTGCGGGGTTGACGGTTGCGAGCATCCTTCTTCTACAGCTGTTTAGATGCTTTGTGAAATTTCGATGTCACGATCACTTAGTTCGAACTAATTCCACTTTCGTATATATATATATATATATATATATATATATATATATATGTGTGTGTGTGTGTGTCTGTGTGTGTGTATGTATATACATACATATATATATATACATATATTTATATATATGTATATATATATGTGTGTGTGTGTGTGTGTGTGTGTGTGTGTGCATGCATGTGTGTATATATGTATGTATATATATATATATATATATATATATATATATATATATATATATATATATATGAATATATTTGTATATATACATACACACACACACACACACACACACACACACACACACACACACACACACACACATATATATATATATATATATATATATATATATATGTGTGTGTGTGTGTGTGTGTGTGTGTGTGTGTGTGTGTGTGTGTGTGTGTGGTAATGATAACACTAGATATGATACTAACAACAATGAAAGTCATTATAATAATGATAAAAGTAATAATGATGACGTGTGTGTGTGTGTGTGTGTGTGTGTGTGTGTGTGTGTGTGTGTGTGTGTGTGTGTGTGTGTGTGTGTGTGTGTGTGTGCGTGTGTGTGTATGTATATATACATATACAAATAAATATATAAATTAATATATATACATATATATACATATGTATATATATAGATATATATATATACATACATATATATATATATATATACATATATATATATATATATATACATATATATATATATATATTTATATATATATATATATATATATATATATATATATATATATATATATATATATATATATATATATATATATATATTCATATACACACACAAAGAGTGGACAAAT
>NC_061845.1:31502834-31505334 GCF_019202785.1 Penaeus chinensis
ATGAATTACGTCAGAAAATTTGGCCCCAACGCGACGCAAAATCGCTGCCACCACCGAGTTAATCCGCTTCGTCTGTCAGTTGTGAACACCCCGACCTCCGCCTACGCCGCCAGCAGGAGGAGGACGCCCCTCACTCATATATCTCAATCCCCCGCGACGTCCCCATCGTCATGAAAGCCTCTCGCTGCATGAGTGAGTCCCTCGGGAGACGGGATGCTGTGGGGTCGTCTCTCGGCTGACGTCTCTAACATCTAACATTTCTAACATTTTAACATCTCTGACATTTTATAATTTTTAACATTTTTCACATTTTTAACATTTCCAACATTTCTAATATTTTTTACGTGTTTAACATCTTTGACATTTCTATCATTCTTAACATTTTTAACATCTCTGGCATTTCTAACACTTTAACATTTCTAGCATCTCTAACTTCCTTAGTATTTCTAATATCTCTAACATTTCTAACATGAACAACACTAGCATCCGTTTCTAACATGTCTAATATTTCTAGTTATTGGGTGTGATGAAAGCAGATTAATACCATGATGAAAAGTATTCAAGTGAGATAGAGAGAGAGAGTGAGAAGTGAGAGAGAGAGAGAGAGAGAGAGAGAGAGAGAGAGAGAGAGAGAGAGAGAGAGAGAGAGAGAGAGAGAGAGAGAGGAAGAGAGGAAGAGAGGGAGAGAGAGAGGGGGAGGGGATGGGAGGAGGGGGGAGGGGATGGGAGGAGGAGGGAGGGAATGGGAGGAGTAGGAGTGGATGGGAGGAGGGGGAGGGAGTCGAGATTGTCGAGGATAGTTCTGTTCAATTCCGTGTAGCATTGTTTAATTGTGAGGAAACTAAGCGCAAATGCATCATATATCGATGGCTTATTCGATTATTTTTCATTATAAATGAGATATTATGATGATGGATTTGCTAAATTCAAAAGGTATCTGCAATTCTTATAAATACTGATTTGGATAATCCTGACATTGCAATATAGTTGGATCCCTATACATGAATCTTATCTCACTAGACAGAAGGTACGTAAAAAAATATTTTGAAACTGGAATCATTATTTCAGCGGGTCGATGGCGCCTCGTGATGACTTAGCAGTTAATAGTCACAATTTATGACAATATTCAAGGTAATGGCGACAGCAGTAGCACCAATATTTGTTTATTAGTGTATCTGTACCAATACCTATGTTTATGTATCAGTAAACTCGACAAAGGAATGAATTCATCCCACGATTATTTGATATATTGATTGAAACGCTTATCACAACACAAAGCGATGCTCACTTGTTTCCGAATCGTCGCCGCAGGGTTTGGAATAGACTCGCTGAATGTTTTTCCTTAATTTGTTAAGGTGTTAGATTCCCTTTGATTCTGAGTAGTTGTCTTCATGATAAACGCTGATTCGCAAATGTTCAGAGTCCTTACTGAGAATGAAATAACGTATATAACGGGGGAAATGTGTGATATGATTAAAGTATTTTCCCAAACATTTGCAAACTCGATTTCTACTGTTGTATTTGATGAATTGAAAGCTGAAATAGGCGCTAGCTCGGTGGAGAATTAACGCGAAAAGAAGACTTAACAGTGAGTGATATGTAGGTGTACTAAAACTTCGCGCTGTTCAATCGAGTATGATTTTTTTGAGCAAGCAAGTATATTTGTCAGGATATCAGACGTTATTTTTTCGTTGACTTGAAAGCACATACGCTAATAGAGGAAGTGTATCTGTACCAGTTCATTAAGGTGTATAGCGTACTTTGGTCCTAATAATCATATGGCAATATAGGCTTGTAAAGCAATTGTCAACGAAGATTCATTTTTTTAATTGATTCATTATCTGTGACATGTTTGAAACTTGTCTCCTAACGGCAAGAGTTATACATCTTTATGTTCATATATCATCCTTATTTTAATTGACGCAAATACCACTAGCATCTACATAATAATCATTGCAATTGCTATCATTCTCATCTTTTTTAACATAAAACAGCATGGTAATTAAGAGAATATCAATAATAATTAACGTTTTTATTATCATTGCAATTCTCATTCAATTTGAACTTTAACAATATAACTACTGCCATTGCATTGAACGCGGTCGCAGATATTCCAACCAATAGACTTACTTAATGCCACATTATCTCACTTTTGCTCATAAACAAATGTGACAGATAAAATCACTAATGTCATGGGGTGTCAAGAGAATCACTCATTCCAGTTGTATCTTGTCAATATCGATGATTAATTAGGTAAACAGATTTTTCTTGTTGTTTAGTGGAGCGCAAACTAATTTTTCCTTGAAATAAAAGGGGCCTTCCACTTTATAGGTCCTTTAGCGTCATGCCCGGACCATTATCTGCAGTTGGGGCATTTAGCACGACGACAAATGCTGTCATTAGCAGCTCTTCTGGGAGTGCCTTGGTTTGCGTGTATGTGTGTGTATGTATATATATATATATATATATATATATATATATATATATATATATATATATA
>NC_061845.1:31520334-31525334 GCF_019202785.1 Penaeus chinensis
ACAAGGAAACATAACGCACACACACACACACACACACACACACACACACAGCAACGACAACAACAACTACAAATCACAACTCAACACACACACACACACACACACACACAAACTAACAACCAAACAAACTGACACGCACAATCATACACACAAACACACGCACACGTACTACCATCTCCATTTGTCTATATAAACATACAGAAACATCGGTTATCGTTACCCCTATATCTGTCCTCTTCATGAAATCACTAACTCACAACAGACCGATAACCTCATAAAACCAATGTTTATTTCATCCCTCGTGGTGTTCGGCACATAATTCGTGTCAAAGTTTAGCTTCTCTCTCTCTCTAAAAAAAAAAAAAAGGTTTTGATACTCGACATGACAGTTAATTTCACGCTTCAATATTCTTTTCGCAAATCCATACAGTTAGACACAGAACATAACATGGAATAAATTACTGCTTTATTTGCTCTGTGAACTGCATGCACCGCATATGTATGGCTTACATTTACATACGTACACCATGTATTTTGCTTCGCTTCTGTAAAGTGAAACGAGCAGAGAGATGTCATGTAATATATATCCTTCCATATCATAATATCTATTTCTGTTTTTACACACACACACACACACACACACACACACACACACACACACACACACACACACACACACACACACACACACACACACACACACACACTCACTCACTCACTCACACACGTGCATATCTACAAGGAAACATAAGACATGCACACACACACACACACACACACACACACACACACACACACACACACACAGATGCATATGTATGTATGTATATATATATATATATATGTATGAATGTATATATACATATATATTTTTTTATTTGTATACATATCTATATTATATATATATTTATTTATATATATATAAGTGTGTGTGTGTGTGTGTGTGTGTTTGTTTGAGTGTGTGTTTGTTTGAGTGTGCGTGTGTGTGTGTGTGTGTGTGTGTGTGTGTGTGTGTGTGTGTGTGTGTGTGTGTGTGTGTGTGTGTGTGTATGTATGTATGTATGTATGTATGTATGTATGTGTGTGTGCGTGCATTCATAAAGCTAATCAAATATGCTGTATGTTCATTAAATTGTGTGTATTTAGAATAAGTACGAATGGCCTCACTGCGTCAGAGATGCAACAAACGCGTCAATTACATTTCTTGCTTAGTGAAGCCATTCGTCCTTATTCTCACTCTTTCTACATTTGTCACAATGAACTCGTGTGTGTGTGGAGAGAGAGAGAGAGAGAGAGAGAGAGAGAGAGAGAGAGAGAGAGAGAGAGAGAGAGAGAGAGAGAGAGAGAGAGAGAGAGAGAGAGAGAGAGTGCGTGTATGTGTATATATGTTTAACACCAAAATCCAAGAATATTCGCAGACGTGAGCACGCATGAATGTACTTCACTTAGTACACGCAAGACTCTGCAAAATTCCACAAACTAATGATCTTGCACTTTTTAAGACCGTCCTTATCCTTCGCATGGACACAACGGAAAAGGGACCGAGGCTCTTGTCTCCTTCAGGATATTCGCAAATACTCGACAGAAACCCTAAGCTACCATTTTCCCAAAGCCTGGTGCCAATTTCTCCCTCGCAATCTACCGCCATTGTCAAAAACAAAAGCCCTTCCTCTTCGGCCGATTGCACAGGCATTTCAACACCCTCGTCCATGCACTGGGTGAGAGGGAGCTTTGCGTGACAACCTGCGCATGACTTATTGACCTGCACGGCTCACTCATGGTACCTGTTAATCCCTATTGTGGAGGAAGTTACTGTAGCCTGGCTGGATTACCGCCGCCGATCGTCCGCGGAAATCTTTCCCTGATATGTCCGTTCCGTAATCCAGGTTTTTAGGATTTATAGGACGCGGCGGAGAGGGATTGAGGATTTATATGAATGGAGAGGGATGCGGGAATGGTTCTTGAGGAAATGACATGCGTCACCGTTTCCATCTTAGTGTGTAACCAGTTATGAAAAAGCGTAAGAATTTATGGCTATTTATATCACCAAGAAAATGAGGTTATAACTACTCGAATACATATGTGTGCGTGTTTATACACATCTCGCTGTCATGTTTGACTGTCACACCTCCAGCGATATAGCTGAAATCCAATTTACTTTTTTTATGTATGTACACGCATGCATACATACATACATATATATATATATATATATATATATATATACATATATATACATATTTGTGTGTGTGTGAATGGATACGTGTATATCTGTATGTATCCCTCTCCCTCTCTCTTTCCAATAATGATCTGCCAATGCCCGTTAATAATATTGTCCATGGATAATTGAGGGATCTTTTGAATTTTTCAAAATTAGGTAATATTTTTGTTGACTTGTATATGTCAGTTAGATCTCTTTGACCCACTTTTCTTTATATATTACATTACACACACACACAAACACACACACACACACACACACACACACACACACACACACACATACACAAACACACACAAATATACACAAACACATATATGCGCGTGCGTACGTACGTGCGTACGTGTTACTTGGGTACCGCCGCCAAACGGGGTTTTGCATTTCAAGGAAGCTCTGAGGAAATCCAATTCTGACTTCCCCTTGACTGTCAGTCTTAAGGCTCGTGGGATGGACTGAAGTTATTCCCCAACTGAGTGTGTACATAAGATACATCGGTCATAAAAACAGTTTTTGACCAATTCATCTTATTCTCTAATCATATAAAAATAAACAGGTGGTATATCACAATGTAAATGTTAACAATACACATATTAATAAAAACAAGTAATATCATCTTCTAACTTAAATCAAATCTAAGTTAATTCTAACCCTCCCTCCCCCTACTAATAATAAATCAATAATAATCTCAATAAAAAAAAAAAAATCGCGAGAGTCACCCACATTCCCTGATATTTCCGTCATTTGCTAAAAGTAATCAATCCTACACTTCTTTCACGCTTTTCCTTTCTTACACTTTCCTCTGTGTATTGCTCCTTTCACAATCCATTCCTTGGTGCAGCTGGAATTGTCTCCGTTGACTAATTCCGTTGCAGTATCCAAGCCCCCCCCCCAAAATATATATATAATTAGATAGTAATAATAATAATAAACGAATAGTAATGATAATTATTTGATAGTAATAACAATGATAGATAAATAGTAATAATAAATGAATAAATAGTAAAGTGATAATAATAGATAAATAGTAAAGATAATAAATAAATAGCAATAATAATAATAGATAGAAATGATAATAAGTTGATAAATAAACCTTTCCTAACCCCAATGGCTAGAATTAAAATGACGTGTTCTCGCGTCGCTTCATTTCCCTCTCCCTGTCCCTCTCTGTGGGTGGGAGGAAGCAGCGGACTCGTCTCAGTTCGCACGATTCAATTTCTATGGATTCAGCAGTTATATTAATTCACTTATAAAGCATTAGAACCTTGAATTTCCGGGTAAAACAAGATTTTTGATACGTTGGCATCGTCACTATTTACTCCCTTCCCTCTTATTGAATTTATAAGTGATTTATAAATAATTATGATAATTTACGTTGGTATATTGATATCCTTAAAAGTAAAAACATTTCGGTGGGATTTTATAGCTCTTCATGGTCCATATATCTTTTTGAATTTTAACTAACGCATCTTTTAAATGTCGAATTAATATCGATCTCCAACACTTACATATATATGTGCGTGTTTTTTAGTGTATGTGTGCGTACGTATATAAGTGTATTTGTATAAATTATACATACAGGTAAGTAGGAACAATAAAAAAACAAACAAGAAATTAATACGTAAAGGTAAAAAAAATTACAAGATTACATTTTTCTTATTATTCGTGTATATCGATACTCTTTTTTATACCCATAGCATGTCAGGAATCATTTGTAATATCGCATTCCTTTTTTAGGCAAAACAATTTACACGGAACACAATGAGAAAAAAAAGAGAAGTATTTACTAACATAATCACATCGTCAACATTGTTACAGAGTTACAAAGGATTACCGAGATAATACATATAACCCAGCGGGGGCGGAGCTCACTCAGCGGCCCGTGATAAACTGCGCCTGTTTGCCAACTCGGGTATTTCAGCGTCGAGGGCGCCCGCGAGCCAGGAGTGGATAAGTGTGTGTGTGTGTGTGTGTGTGTGTGTGTGTGTGTGTGTGTGTGTGTGTGTGTGTGTGTGTGTGTGTGTGCACGTACCTATATGCACATGTACAGTTCCCGAAACTAATGATCTTGCACTTTTTAAGACCGTCCTTATCCTTCGCATGGACACAACGGAAAAGGGGCCCAAGGCTCTTGTCTCCTTCAGGATATTCGCAAATACTCGATAGAAACCTTAAGCTACCATTTTCCCAAAGCCTGGTGTCCGACTGGAAACGCGGACTTTTCCAACGCACGAAGATATATTATCAGTTTTCATATACTCTGAAATTAATTTTTTTTTGCCCAAATAATATTAAAAATACATATACACGTCATAATGAATAAAGAAATAGATAAGTAGAAAAAAAGAGAAAATACATAAAGATACACATACACTTTTATATGTAAATATATATAGATACACACTTTTATATGTATATATTTCATACTTTCATGTTGGGAAAAACAAGAGCATATCTAAATGTTTAGGTTATATTTCATCTAGCTTGTATGATCACGTAAATGTTATATTTCTAAACTTTATGCAGGGATGTATTTTTTAGTATTCTGCGCAACTGCTCCTATTCAGTAATCTCTCAAAAATGCATTTGCACAAAGCATTTTGCTTCATTTTGACCGAGGCATCACACTGTATGTACAATTCTGCGGATTTTGTGTTTTCCAAAAAGTATATATTGTGTACACACACACACACACACACACACACACACACACACACACACACACACACACACACACACACATATATATATATATATATATATATGTGTGTGTGTGTGTGTGT
>NC_061845.1:31545334-31560334 GCF_019202785.1 Penaeus chinensis
AAGCAATATAGAATGACTAAACAGTTGATCTTACTTTTCAAACGGTTCCAGGAGATAAAGGTTTACAGTAAAAAAGCAAAACAAAAAGAAAAAGGAAAAATTATACTTGAAAAAAAAAAAAAAATACTGAAAACATGATAGAATAGTTGTGTCTGGACACTGAAAGCCTCCGCTGCACTTGCAACCCAAACTTCTTGCTCAGAATGTTGCACTAATCCGAGAATAATGAGGCCTTTTTCTCTGTCTTTGCTCCCACACGTTCAAGATGTTGTGCACAGTTAGCAAGGCTGCAACAAGGAGTAATCAATACTGGAAGAACACTGTGAAAGGACGGCAGTTAATTGACTACCCGTGCAAACAATAAAATAAGCAAATTCATATTATTGTTGTGCATAATACTGACAGAACCTAAGGTAAAGATTAGAATCTATCAATTTTTCTGGATACAATCTAGACACCGTGGTACTGATTTATTCGATGCAGGTTTCGAACGAAATTGGCAACTCGCCGAATTTTAGACATCTCCATTTAACTATCAGCTTAATAAAATGCTGAACAAGTGAACAGTTCACAAATCATACGCGGATTTAATTGTATGCCTACTGTTAGAACATAACTCTTGTGCTTTTCAAAATTAGAAAACGAAATGTGATCAAATTCTATATATTAAAAATCTTGAATACTCTTACACCAAAGTTTTGCCTGAGCTATCCAGTTTGAGGAGTAGGTGAACAGTTGCTTTTACGTTTAGTTACGTGTAAAACTTTCAGACCGTGGCATCTATTTCAGCTGCTGAAAGGGAGAACGATAGACCACAGTCGTTTCTTTGATGTCCTTTAGCATTGTCCCTCGGCTGCTCTGAGAGAGAACCTATCTATCTCTCTATCTATCTATCTATATAATGAAAAATGAAATCGTGTCTATCTACCACCATCTTTATTCCTTTCTCTGTATTTCACACTATCTTTATCTACCTATGATCTTTTTTCGTCTTGAGATCAAGAATGATATTTTTGGGATATAAAATACCTCTGTTTTATATATCTCAATGTCTAAGGGGACCGTCCCTGAAAGTGGTGGGGGTAGGGTAAAAATGGATGGGGGGGAGTGAAACGGGGTAAAAAAAAAAAAAAAAAAAAAAAAAAAAAAAAAAAAAAAAAAAAAAAACCTAATAAAAACAAAACTAACATCGATTTTTTCGGCTTTTGGATATTTTGTTCATTTTGTCCACAACGTTTGGAACTAAATTTGTGGACTTTTTTTTTCTATAAACGTCTCTTGCATACCGCTATTGGCCCATACTTTTGCAAACTTTGCAAGGAAAAAGTCAACATCTACATCGAATGGCATTTTTTTCGATTTTCAAACTAATAATAATAATAATAATAATAATAATAATAATAATAATAATAATTGGGACCGAAATTCAAACAGAGTTCACGTCAATTTCTACGCATTTCGATAAGCTTTCAACTACCAACAAAAATTAAATCGAATAAGGACTGTTCCCGAATAGCAGTACGGGAGATTAAATTTGCATGAAGATCTGGAGATTGGTTCTCAAGTTATAACAAATTAAATAAAAAGTCACCCCTCTAAAATGTGGAAAAATTATATTTTCTGGAAGACGACCCAATCGAGACACAAGGTAATTGCAAGTAGAATATGGATGGACAGAACGCGACACCTCACGTACGTAAATGAGTGTGAAAGTTGGCCAATGACTATGACGTAATCGATGACGTAACCAATGACTATGATGTAATCAATAACAGGAATTATTAACCATAGTTAATGATGGCTAGCAGGCACACCTCACGGTCTTACATGACGCATCATAACAGAGAGAGGACATAATTAAATTGATTATCATAATCAATGATCGCAACTGTAAATCATTAACTAATGGTGTGCTACAGAAGAGCCTCTCCCCCCCTCTCCAATGCAGGCGACTGGACAGAACGTGCTACCCCACGTAGGTACATGAGTGTGAAAGTAGGTTTACACACACATACACCATGAGAGCGCCGCTCCCACCCGTCACCTCCTCTCTAAAAACAATATGTCAGGTGTCACAGATGACCCCCTCTCCTACCCCACCCCCTTCAGCACCCCCTCTCCCATACACTTCCTCCCCGCATCGAAATATTCATCATGTTTAAACTTGTAAACTTGTAATTGACCCTGTTACAGACAAGTGATCACCCCTCCGAATGAATGAGACTATCATAATCCAACCCGATGACAGGTGCTACAGATGACCCACCTCCATCAGCACCCCCCACCCCTCCTCAGCTGCATGTCTTGACACGTCGTTTACCTTAAATCGCTAAAGCATCCCAATATTTAGAATTTATTGCACTCAAAAGGATTATAAAATTCGTTGCTGTACTCAATATGTCTATATCAATGTCTTCAAATATACCCTTAGTACAAACAAACAGACACAAACACAAATCATATCGGTCGAGTTCCATATAACGACGATAATAACACAACCATCATTACCTGTGCTCACAGGTAATGACGGCGGCGGTGCATCCTCGTCTTGAGGTGTAACCAAACAAGAAAGGGAAATCCATTTTAACCTTTACTAAGATTGATAATGTTCGCATTAGGTAAATATAAGACAAAAATATATGCATCTGACAATGTCCATTTCTCACCCCATATGCATATGTAAAAAAAAAAAAAAAGAACATACTTGCAAAGACTGCAATCAATATCTTTGCAAATGTTTACAAATGCATAATATAACAAAGGTGCAGCCCTAATAAGAATAACTCAACAGAAATTTCTTAACTTCGTGGGACGATTGATAAGCTTGCGACCTCCTCTCATCTTTTAACATGTTATACTAGTCGTTCTTACATCCCAAAGGCATCTTCATAATAAAATTACAATTCAGTGAAAAGGATCATGAAACTTTTGTTGTATACAATATGCCTTTTATATGACTTTCACAAACACACGTCCTAACAGGCGATAACACAAATGAAATAAAAATAACAGGCTTAGATTTTCTGTGTAAATGTAAATATGATAACCATCATCTCGTCTATTTGAAAATTTCAGGCTTATGCAACAGGTTAATTACCTAATAGATTGAAAAGTCGCCGCTTTTATTCTATTAGAGAGCATTAATAGGGGTTTCAACGCATCTGCGCGAGGTCAAAGGCGGGTTTCTCCCTCATATTTCCGCCTGAACAGCTAATTATCTACCAACTAGGGCCACCACCTGTCCCCACGTGTCGACCCAGTTATGTTTTGCTAATTAACCTCAAGGGACAATGCAATGCTCTTCCAAAAAGTGTTCCTACCTCATCTCTCAATTGTTTTACAGTCTATAATGCAAACTAGGGAATATGTTCAGCTTTCCCTTAAGGCCCATATGTATAACTCTACGCACGCCAATACAGTGCATTCCCCTTCTGATATAAAAAGACTAGGGTAAACATCGATTAGGGATCCTCCGTTTTGTGATGATATAAGAAAAAGACGAATCAGCACAGAAGGTGGACCAGATTTTCAGTAATTTACTCTCCCTCCACGAAATCGTCTATAGTACCTCCCTACTAGTATATTCGAAGAAAAGGAACGGCAACCAATAATGTTGCTTACTATAGTTTTATTTACCTAGCAGATATGCTTTTTTGTCTCCTACAAGAACGGGGAAAATATTGTAAAAGGACACAAATAACCTTGCCGACGGGCATAATTCAACCAAACTTTACTTCCCGATTTCCCCGCCATTGTCTTTCTCACCAGTCTACAAATATACGACAAGAGATATTTTCATATAAAGGTTCTTTAATATCAAGAAAAATAATATTTTCACTAAATTTTACAGTGTTATCTTCTGTAGATAAACAGGCTTTGTCATCATCTAATTCATTGTATTCCATATTTTGTCTCAAAGTAATATTTTACAAGATATTTTTTATCCCCCTTTTCTTGATATGAAAAGGATATACATATATACATATAGAACCTTTATAAAAAAAAAAAGATATTGAAACTGTTGGCAGGCAAGGTTTATGGGTGTCATTTTAAAAATATTTACACGACTTTACATAGGGAAAGTTGAAAAAATCAAAATGTGTAATGACTTACAAATTACCGTTAAAAGGTTTTTTAAAGTTGTAGGTAGACGAGGTATATGTGTCATTTTAAAAATATTTACATGGTTTATACAGAAAAAATATTTAGGCATGACTGAAATGCGGTCGTTAAATGTTTTTTACAAGTTCCCCCCTCCCCCCCCCCATCTAGATGTCATCGTCAAAGGCGCACCCCCCCCCCCCCCCTGCCGCCGCCGCCGCCGCCGCCGCCGCGTGTGGTTTTACCGCGCGATGAGTGCGGCGCTTGCGGAAATATAACGTCTCTCGTCTAAATTGCGGTCAATATGACAGGGAGAAATATTCTCTGGACAGATAAGCCGACGAAGAAGGCGGGTGATAACGTCGACAGTTTATCTGCTGAATGATTATAATGCAACCGCCAAGTAGAAGTTTTGTTAACAAGGCTGAGAATCGGTCACTGATGACAGCTAAAAGTGCAGCACACTGTGAGGGGTGCCGTTAATGGTCGCATATTTAGTGGAAAGATGTGCAGCGTTCTCAGACGTGTGTACTTGTCTCCCCATACACGCTGAAAAATGTATGGAGGAGGATTGTGGCATAGGACTTATTACTTTCCTAAGGGTCTAATATTTTAAACAAAATATAAGTATGCATAATGTTTATGCAATAGTTTTATACTTTTAAAGTACAATACTTATGTTTTGATTTTTTAATGATATTTATTGTTATTTATTTTTACTTTTAAGAGACCTTATTTATTGATAGATTTTTAGATATTTCAGTATTTTAACATTTTAGTTCCACATGGTATTTGCCTTTAGTAGCTTTTGCCGTAGACGCGGCAGATAATTTTAGATAATCAATCAATCGATCAATGAAAATATTTCTGAGACTAAGTATGTTAATAGTTTTAGGTATTTTGTTTATTTCTTCTTTATATAACAAAGTTTTATGGTACGTTTATGAAAAAAAAATATATATATATATTGATACCATAGGTAAGCATTATTTGCCATTTTAGAATCAGAAATACACTTTTACATAAGGAATTTGATAAAATATAAGCACTCGGATGCGGTTGTTAGTATTTATAAGCCTCTATCAGAATCTGAATGCTCCTTCCGACAGAAGTGACATTTCCGAAAGACAGCAAATCGTCTCCTGCTATCATCGAATTTTTGTCTGCGAATAGGAAAGAAAAAATAGTTGTGATGAAAGGGAGAAGCAAAACTTGAATGAATGATGAAATTACAAATTCTGACAAATGATCGCGACTAATGTATGTAATCTTCCGGAGTTTATCGTGTATTGCAACCATACGAGTTATTATTTATTTCATACTAGTAATGAAAGATATATTGCTGTTTTCAGGTTTTTATAAAATCTTCATGTTTATTCGCAAGGAACCTCCAAGCTTGATATGGCTATAAGTATCACCAATTCTAAGTTAATCAATGTCAATACATATATAGTGTTGTGCGAAGTCATGTTATAGCTCCATTTATGATTATAATCACCAATTTTACTTCCTCGCGGTAAATACAGCATCGTGCTTCGTCGAGGGGAGAGGGGGGAGGGGGGGCTGAGGAGCAGATGTAGGGGAAGGGGTGAGGCCCAGCCAAGAAGCTACGGCCTGTTTGAGAGGGAGAGCAGACCGGGAGCTAACGGAACGAACAGGTGTGTAGAAGGATGTGCTACGAGGACCAACAACAGTTCTAGAACTTTCTACCTGTTAAGAACATGGGGATTTACCTTGGTCATATGACTGAGGGGTGCGATTTCCATGGTAGATATTCATTAACTATGCAGTTCTTCACGAAAGGAGGCGAAAAAAGTACATCCATGGTGTCGCTCTATTGTTCGCCTCTTCCTCACTTGGCCCGTCCATTAATAATCTTAGCATGTCGGTGAAGTCATTAGCTCGTGACGAGTAGGGGTATTCCATGACACCTGTCTGTGGTCGTCCGTCATCTGGATATTGCCTGGAGCATCGTCAGTGTTTAGGAGGGCATCTTTAGATAAATAAGACTTTAGAGGCATTTATGAACAAACTGACTTTTTGTTAAAAACGATAGCAATACCATAACGTTTTAACACTTACTATATATTTCCCAGGTCTGAAAAAAACTGCTCTGTTCATAAACATATATTTCAATCACCCTTGTTTTTGAAAAAAGGGCACTTTTCTTTCTCTGAGTTAAGTAAAAGGAAGCTTTTCCCTCCCTTAATATGAGGTAATGCGAATGTCCCCCCCCCCCCCCCAACGAATGCTTTTTACTTGTAATTTAGAAACTTGTGCTTCGATTACGGCTTTTCCCCTTTAGGACTGTGATTTGCAACCCTTTTTCTATAACTTACCTCCTCGCTTGTATGTTGCTCGTAAAACAAGAAAAAGAAAGTACCCTATTTTTTTTTATATTTTGCAAAGAATGTTTTGCTTAGGAAAAGTAATATATAGTTGTTGATAACTCGGTTTAAGAAAAGATAAAAAAAAACGCATCAAACATTATCAGTTGGAAATCCGCATGCTGTCTGCTAAGACCCATCGCATCGAGGGTGCCATGTATATATCTTTACTCCCTAGGGTAAAAATACCCATGGTCAAAAATCCGTTTTAAGCGAATTTGTCTCCGTCTTTATCCTATACACGTACAATTATAAAAGCTTTATAACATGGGGGGTAAACGATTTATATTATTTTACCTCATTTTTTCATATCTTATAAAAGTCCTTGGTTTTGATAAAGAGCCAGTTGCTAAAAAGGGGAAGAAATACCCAAATCAAAGGCTTCTTATATGTGTTTTGATTTTTGAATCTAAAAATAGTTTATAGGGGTCTTTAACTATTTTCGCTACTACAAGAACTAGTGACTTAGTGAAACATTATAGGCAAATGTGATATGACATATGTTTTACTTCACTTGGCATGCTTGTGTATTAAGTTATCCAAAAAATACTGAAGAGGTCGAGTATCAAGTTTTATTCAGTGTCAACGTAAAAAATATTTCTTTCTAAGGGAGATTTGAGAAAATATATGCATGTGTTACTTAAAAAGTGGTGTCTGAATGCGCGTTTCCTGATAAAGTAAATCACCGTAGTCCGATGACGAGGCGATCGTCTCTTAAAGATAACTTATCTAGCTCCATCTCATGCCGCATAGTTGTAGACTGGTGAGAAAGACAATGGCGGGGAAATCGAGAAGTAAAGTCTGGTTGAATTATGCCCGTCGGCAAGGTTATTTGTGTCCTTTTACAATATTTTCCCCGTTCTTGTAGGAGAAAAAAAAAAGCATATTTGCTAGGTAAATAAAACTATAGTAACCAACATTATTGGTTACCGTTCCTTTTCTTCGTATATACTTGTAGGGAGGTACTATAGACGATTTCGTGGAGGGAGAGTAAATTACTGAAAAGCTAGTCCACCGTCTGTGCTGATTCGTCCTTTTCTTATATCATCACAAAACGGAGGATCCCTAATCGATGTTTACCCCGGTCATTTAATATCAGAAGGGGAATGCACTGTATTAGCGTGCGTAGAGTTATACATATGGGCCTTAAGGGAAAGCTGAACATATTCCCTAGTTTGCATTGTAGACTGTAAATAAATTGAGAGGTGAGGTAGGAACACTTTTTGAAAGAGAATTACATTGTTCCTTGAGGTTAATTAGCAAAACGTAACTGGGTCGACACGTGGGGACAGGTGGTGGCCCTAGTTGGTAGATAAATAGATGTTCAGACGGAAATATGAGGGGGAAACATGCCTCTGGACTCGCGCAGATGCGTTGAAAACCCTATTAATGCTCTCTAATAGAATTAAAGCGGCGACTTTTCAATCTATTAGGTAATTAACCTGTTGTATAAGCTTGAAATTTTCAAACATACGAGATGGTGATTATCTCATTTACATTTATACAGAAAATTTATGCCTGTTATTTTTATTTAATTTGTGTTATCGCCTGTTAGGACGAGTGTTTGTGAAAGTCATATAAAAGGCATATTGTTTCATGATCCTTTTCACTGAATTGTAATTATATTATGAAGATGCCTTTGGGATGTAAGAACGACTAGTATAACATGTTAAAAGATGAGAGGAGGTCGCAAGCTTATCAATCGTCCCACGAAGTTAAGAAATTTCTGTTGAGTTATTCTTATTAGGGCTGCACCTTTGTTATATTATGCATTTGTAAACATTTGTATGTTTGTTTGTTTGTGTGCTTCTTCTTCCTCTTATTCTTATTCTTATTATTGCTTTGGAGAGGAGGGGAGGGGGGTGAGACACCCTTCAGGATTATAGATTATGATGAATTAGGAGGGGTGATCACTCGTCTGTAACAGGGTCAATTATCGATTCAGTTACATGTTCAAACATGATGAATATCGTGATGCGAGGGGTGAGGGGGGGGGGGGGTGCTGATGGAGGTGGGTCATCTGTAGCACCTGTCATCGGGTTGGATTATGATAGTCTCATTCATTGGGAGGGGTGATCACTTGTCTGTAACAGGGTCAATTATCGATCCAGTTACAAGTTTAAACATGATAGATATTGCGATGCGGGGGAGGGAGGGTATGGGAGAGGGGGTGGGGTAGGAGGGGGGGTCATCTGTGACACCTGACGTATTGTTTTAGAGAGGAGGTGAGGGGTGGGAGCGGCGCCCTCATAGTGTGTGTATGTGTGTGTAAACCTACTTTCACACTCATATACGTACGTGGGGTGGCACGTTCTGTCCAGTCACCTGCATTGGAGAGGAGGGGAGGGGCTCATCTATAGCACACCATTAGTTAATGATTTCCAGTTGCGATCATTGATATGATAACCAATTTAATTATGTCCTCTCTCTGTTATGATGCGTCATGTATGACCGTGAGGTGTGCATGCTAGCCATCATTACCTATGCTTAATGATTCCGGTTATTGATTACGTCATGGTCATTGGTTACGTTATCAATTACGTCATGGTTATTGACCTACTTTCACACTCATGTACGTATGTGGGGTGTCGCGTTCTGTCCATCCATATTCTACTTTGTATCAGACCATTTATATTAATGTTTTCATATAAGTACTAGTGTTAATAAGTTTATATTTGTCTGTATGAAAGTACATATCCACATGTGTACATGTGCACGCATAAGCACATACATACACACGTGTACATACATATTCACGTGCACTTATTTGTGTAAATGTATGTACATGTGCGTGTAAACATGTATATATGTGTACACATGAGTACATAGGTACAGTAAGTCTCTGTACGAAGGAGAGGCCATGTATAATGGGCATTTTTTTTAATTCGCCAAAAATAAACGGAAGCAAAATTAAAAATCCCCGAAGTCAATTTCTGCGCCTTTACATTAGCTTTTCAATGGTATGAACACATCTTACATCGGATGTAAATCGTTTGAGTATAGCGGTACAGCTCAAAAATTCAGTGTAAGGAAAAGAAAGATGAAAATTTTAAAAAATTCTTTCATTTTCTGAAGCTCTCCTGCCATGAAATTTTATTATGTAATCAACTACACAACTGCACACATTTCTCTTTCAAAATGCTGTTTGTTACAAGAAGAAGTCTTAACTGGTTCTCAAGTTACAGTATAAACTTAAATGGTACCTCCGTATATGCTGTCCTCAGCAACATGATGCATGCAGAAACGCAGTTATTGCTTGACTCAGACCACTTGCATTTGTGTTTTCTAGCATCTACATGTGCTTATATATATATGCATACATGTGTATGGGGGTGTACACATGTACAGTTGCGTACATATATATAATAAAATGTGCATACATGCACTTGAGTACGTAAATTTGTGTACATGTGTATGTAAATGTGTGCACATGTATGTATAAATATGTATACATGTCTGTAAATACGTGTACATGCGTACACATGTGTAGAGATAACCAGAAACGGTCAGAGTAACAAGCGGTTCGTAGTTACCGAGTGACCTTGAATTGTTACTTTATCTGTTGGAAATAACCGTTTAAAAGACGTTTTGAAATATAAACTCACCACTGTGTGTGTCCCATGGACGCTTCTTTTCTTGATGTAATAACACAAATCGATTATTTATAGGTCTATAAATAACAAGTTTATAGAGGTATTTTAAATTTTATTTAAGATTTTTCATCTTTATATTCTTCAGTCGTTTTACATACTTAAATATACCTGCACTACTACTGTAATGCGTTTTGTCGATTGTTTTGGCTCCAATGAACATAAAAACGTAAGATCTTTGCAGTACGTAAGTCGTAGCGGGAGGCGCAAACATGAAACTCTCGGCCGCGGGGACCAGCGCTCGGCATACCCATTTGATGAAACACGACGCGTTCGGTTATTTTTCGAGGTACTCACCACTGCTCAGGCATTATTGTCGAACCCTAGAGTTACATATATGAGGTTTATGTAAAAATCGAATCATATATACCACATTTACGATGAAAAAACATTAAAATTGTGAGATGATTTTTAGATTTTCTTTCTTTTTTCATCATAAAACTTTCAAATTGGGAGGAAGTTGTTATCGTATGAGACTGTCATCCTCCCTTGACGTATTTCAGTAGGCAATGTCAAAATATAATATTGGATTTTATCGCCAGAAGGGGATAAATACATACGTGTAAAAATTGCTGACGCCGCACGAGAGCGCCTTGGATTCACGACCCCCGCTCACTCCCGAGGTTTTCTTCGCGAAGGTTTATATTCGTGTAGGTTGTCCTACATTCGTATACGAGTGTGAAATTGGGTATAACTCATTTCCGACGTCTCCAACCCCCAGACACAACTGCCCCCACCCAACCGAGGGACGGCCCTCTAAGTTCAATTGTCAATTCAAACGGGATGATTTTCTCTTTCCAGAATTGTGAAATATACGTGATTTGTAGATATCTTGTTCAAGATTATTCCAGCGATTTATTTCGTTATGAGATATAGATTTTATGCCGAATATATCTCGACAGCTATTTTTTCCTTGTAATGATAGCGTTATCAGTGGTTTATTATATTCGCGCGTCGATCTAAATGTAAATATGTTGAATGTACTTTGACTTTCAACTGAGAGCGAAACGTAGAGGTAAATGCTGTCTGTTTGAGTAAGCTCAGTTGTTTCATAACTATCTCAAAGCTAAATCAGTGTAGATAAGTTTATCTATTTATCTCTCTCTGTAGGTATATATCTTCTCTGCCTATCTGTCTATCTATATCTGTCTACTTATCTGTCTATCTCTCTATCTAGCAATCTATCTACCTATCTATTTATCTATCGATCTGTCTGTCTATCTACCTACCTACCTACCTACCTACCTACCTACCTACCTACCTACCTACCTACCTACCTACCTACCTACCTACCTACCACCTACCTATCTACCTATATATCTACCTATTTATCTATATACTGAAAAATAAAATCCTTGTCTATCTACCACCATCTTAATTCTTTTAATTTTCTATCTACCTCCATTCTGATATCTATGACTATATCTATTTTCGTCTTGAGATTATGAATGGTATTTTTGGGATATAAAATGCCTCTGATTTACGTCCTTCAATGTCTAAGTTCCAAATGTCAGTTCAAACGGGACGATTTTCTCTTCCCAGAATTGTGAGCGAAATAATACGCCGATGGTTTATATTCGCGCGCCGATCTAAATGTAAATATGCTAAATGTACTTTGGAGAGCGAAACGAAAAGGTAAATGTTGACTAGGTGAGTGATCTAATATGCACAGTTGTTTCTTTTCTTTCACTAAGTTAGAGCAGTGTAGATAAGTTTATCTATATATTTATCAATTTATCTAGCTATCTATCTATCCATCTATCTTTTATCTATCTATCTATATATCTTCTATCTATCTATCCATCTATCTTCTATCTATCTATCCATCTATCTTCTATCTATCTATCCATCTATCTTCTATCTATCTATAGACACATATATACACATTTAAACACATATTATATATGTTTGTATCTATATCTGTGTGTGTGCGTGTAGCAAGAGATCGCAAGAGTCAGCATCCAACCTTCTAGCTGTTCGGCGATGCAATTTTTATCAACGAACAAGAATAGATCCGAAAACTGTCACGAAGAAACACCCTGAAACAGCGACCACCTGTCCCCTGAGAGGTGGTCGCGCCGGACCCCTTGACATGCAACCCCAACCAGACACTCGGCTCCTGCGACATCTGTTTTACAAGCAATGTTTTTTTTCTTTCTTTGTCATCTGTATTGGCGTTAACTCCAGGGGGGGAAAAATGCTATATTGTATTTAGGATTGATGAATAGCTGTGATAGGTTTATTAGGTTCTATTTTTAGAATTACTTAAGAAACTTTTGTAAAAAGAAAAGAACAAAAGAAACTTAATAAGCTCCTGTGTTTTTAGGATTTCCAATGATTTATTTACTTCCCAGCGCAGTCTTCTATATCATCTTTTATGGAGGGTATGATATTAGTACAAAGATATCCGGAATACAGTTTTTTTTCACATACGCCAAAGTCAATTGAGGAATTCAAGGAGAGACGCTTTGTTCTACACCCCCCCCCCACACACACACACACACCCACAGACACACACACAGACATACACACAAAACAACTCGACAAGCCATTTTTCTCATTAGCACATTCCACAATTGAGATGATAAAATAGTTTATTGTAAACTGATTTTCCAAATGATATTTACAAGTAACCCATTAACTAAACAACTAGTAAAACAACGCAGAAAAAGTTTAAATAAAAAAATACTAAAAACATTTACACCAGGATCTAGTCTAAGTAAAAACACAAAGGAATACAAAAACAGTTCTAATTTACTGACACTGCCAAACATTAAGCATAGTCACCGTTTTTTTTTTTTTTGTTCTTTTTTTCTGCAATATTTTACAATGCAAATCTGGCATGAATAGATCAAAGTAACGCCAATTTGTGCATTAAAATTCCTCTAACACGAGAGACGCGAATTATGGTATTTTCGGACTTTGCCGTTTGCTCTGGGCGCCTTGCGGGAAACGGCGAATGCTGAGGTTTAATTCGATGGAGGAGAGAGAGAGAGGAGAAGAAGAGAAGAAAATGAAATAGAAGAAAAGCGAGAGAGAAAATAAAATTAAAGAAAAGAAGAGAAGACAAGAGAGAGATGAGATGAGATGAGATGAGAGATGAGATGAGAAGAGAAAAGAGAGGAAAGGAGAAGAAAAAAGAAGAGAAGGGAAAGAGAAAGTGAAAACAAATCAGTCCTAAAAAAGGTAACATTTACTTCCACTTGCCACGCTCATGTTACGAAATGGTACAAACCCTTAAAGGTGAAAAGTGAAAACGTGAAAAAGTAACTTTTCCCTCGGCTGCAAGTGACAAGTTACAGTACACCGTAATACGAAAACTTTTCCCAATATCTTGCACACCTCACCTACATCCAAACGAATGAAAAATAATTCCAAACTCATTTCGCTGAAACATCTCAGCACTGAATAACGGCAGCCATCCGCCAAAGATCACGTCACGTGTTGTTACCACAGCACAGAGTTGTTGTTTTTCACCCTTATTAATTATTATTAATTATTAATTATTATTATTATTTTTTTTTATTATTATTATTATCTGCGACGGAACACGGGATCGAGGGTCCTTCCCGCGCTCTGACACACGCCTAATGTGGATATGTATGTGCATATATATATATATATATATATATATATATATATTTATATATGTATGTATGTATATATATGTATATATTTATATATATATATATATTTATATATGTATGTATGTATATATATGTATATATATTTTTATATATATATACACAATTGTATATATACATATACATATATACACGTGTGTGTGTGTGTGTGAGTATATGTTTTTTTTTTTTTTTTTTTTTTTTTTTAACAGCCGTTCATTTCACTGCATGACATAGGCCTCTCTCAATTCACTATTGAGAGGATATATGGCAGTGTTACCCTTGCCTGATTGGATGCCCTTCCTAATCAACCGCCGTTCGGCGTGCTAACACTTTTGCCGCGGCGGTGACTTCCTTTACGACTCCTGCGTTTGACTTCTCAAGGCGATATGTCGTGTTCTCTGGCTCGAGTTAGTAGTCAAAGCGCAGGCAAACACACACACACACACACACACACACACACACACACACACACACACACACACACACACACACACACACATATATATATATATATAAAGAGAGAGAGAGAGACTGATGACCCTCATTCCTCACTTCAATCTGCTGTGCATACCACATCCAACACATTTCATGAGTCTTTTCAAACAGCACTTTCGTCCCGCCAACTACGACAAGGTTTTCGTCATTTTCGAAACGCAATATACCAGACACTATTTATTTTTCCTCCCCGTTATTCTGTTAAGTGCATAATGGCGGGTCGTTTGTTACTTTTGTGTTAGTTTTTTTCACTCTTATTAAACTAAACTTATTAAACTTATGAAAATAGGTTGTGTGTGTGAGATGCCTGTACTCTATCCAGTCTTATTATAAAGAAGGAAATGGCAACTCAGTTCTCGTTCTGTTCTGTATAACTGATTCTTAAAAAAAAAAAAAAAAAAAAAAAATAGAAAAACAAATATTAATAATAATAAAGTTGTGTTGACGGGAATAAATGTATAATCATATATATTATGGAATATTGTATATACGTTTTTGAAATACTATATGTAATCATAAGTACATTAAATTCAAAGACAATTAGCGAATCGAAGGCTCCCGAGACCGGGCCGAGTTGCCTAATAATGTTTTTTTTTTTTTTCTGAAATCGGACGCCCTTTAGCAGTCGCGAGATCAGGAGAGGTATATACCACAAACATGATATACAGCCGGTCATTAGATGCATGTTATTCTGATTTCCAGGAACTCGAGAACTCGAGATATTTATATCAATGATATGAA
>NC_061845.1:31567834-31575334 GCF_019202785.1 Penaeus chinensis
TTCTTCGTCTTGTTTTTTTCTTTCTTCTTTCTCTCATTCTTTTCCTTCTTTTTTTTCTTCTTTCGTTTGTTTCTTTTCCTTCTTCTTCTTTGTTTTCTTCTTCTTGGGGTTTTTTTCTTATTTTTCTTTCTTATGTTTCCTTTTCTTATTCCTCCTCTTAGTTTTCTTCTTCTTTTTCTTTGTTTTTTTCTTATTTTTCTTATTTTTTTCTTTCCTTTTCTTCTTCTTTCTTTGTTTCTCTTTCTTCTTCTCCTTCCTTTGTTTCATTTTCTTTTTATTATTTTCTTGTTATTGTCCTTCTTTTCCTTTCTTTCTTTCTTCTTCTCTCTTTTTTTTTTCTTTTTCTTTTTCTTTCTTTCATTCTTCTTACCACTTCTTCCTCTTTTTCTTTTATTCTTTATTTATTCACTTTTTCGTGTAGACATGGCGTTAAGACTAAATTCTAAAGAGAAAAAAATAAAAACGTCAATTGTATATTTTTTCAGTAACATTATAAGTGAAAAAAAATGATTGGGATTTACAGAAATTGAAAGGTTATTTGTCTGTTTGAGGAAGTTTCTTTCAAGGTTTCAACAACAACGAAAATAATAATAATAATAATCGGAACGCCTCTGGCCTCTTTGTGAGATTCTCTCTTTCTCTCTCTCTCTCTCTTCTATTTCTCTCTCCCTCTCTCCCCCCCCCACCCTCTTTCTCTCTCTCTCTCTCTCTCTCTCTCTTTCTCTCTCTTCTCTCTCCCTCCCTCTCTCTCTCTCTCTCTCTCTCTCTCTCTCTCTCTCTCTCTCTCTCTCTCTCTCTCTCTCTCTCTCTCCCTCTTTCTGTTTCTCTCTCTCTCTTTCTCTTCCTCTTCCTCTTCCTCTTTCTCTCTCTCTCTCTCTCTCTCTCTCTCTCTCTCTCTCTCTCTCTCTCTCTCTCTCTCTCTCTCTCTCTCTCTCTCTCTCTCTCTCTCTCTCTCTCTCTGTTTCTCTCTCTCTGTTTCTCTTCCTCTTTCTCTTCTCCCCCTCTCTCTCTCTCTCTCTCTCTCTCTCTCTCTCTCTCTCTCTCTCTCTCTCTCTCTCTCTCTCTTTCTTTCTCTCTCTCTCTCCCTCCCCTTTCCCCCCCTCTCTCTCTCTTTCGCGCAACTATCTATCTCTATCAAGATTAATATGTATATATGTACACACACACACACACACACACACACACACACACACACACACACACACACACACACACACACACACACACACACGTTTGTTACCGTGTGTGTGTGTGTGTGTGTGTGTGTGTGTACATATATATACACAAACACAGCCAGATACAAATAGACAGCTAAATAGACAACGGAATGCCTCGACGCCAACCCCAGATGTTTCTTAAGAAAATTGTTGCGTGAAAGTTTAACGCCCGAGCGAATTTTGCTTGTCTTCCACATTTCTTGCGAGTTGTTCCAATGTTGCAATGGCGAGGCAGAATCGGAAACTACAGAGATTTTCACTCTAATCTTGATAAAACGTTACCCCGAGGAAATTATATCAAAATTCTCGATGCAACAGATTTTGCGGACGGATTGGATTCCTTTAAAGAAAACGTAATGCGAGGAAATTCCCAAAAATACAGCGGTAACTACGATATACTTTGTTTTTCCAGGCGTGTTTCAGACATGACCCGGCAAAACTATTTACAAGTGGCTGGTTTAAATGGGAGAAACAGACATGAATATCGCGTGCAGGTGTTGAAAGGACCTAGTTAACAAAATCTTTTGTAACCAAAATGTTGATTCTGTTCAAGATATCTGAAGATATGGTCTTAAAAGGAGGAGGCAAGGAAATAGCGGTCGCGTCTTTGTCTCTGTTGTTCTTTGGGGAGTCATTCTCGAGGCTCACGGCTCTCGTATAAATATTGCAGCATTGTGTTTATAATACTGTACGTTTTGCTAGACCGCAACTCGGCTCTTCTGCAATGGAATAAACAATGAAGCTGCAACGAGAGAGAGAGTTAAGGAAATTAATTCTAAAAAACAAGTATCATGAGTATTGATGGCACTGGATTTTATCATGATATCGTCGTTTTGACATTTGTATATACATTCTGAACTTTTATTTTCCGCAGTATAAAGATCCTACAGACTGGAGTGAATACACACACAACACCCACACACCCTAACATAAAGACAAACACACGTACACCATGCATGTGAGTGTGTGTGTGTGTGTGTGTGTGTGTGTGTGTGTGTGTGATATATATATATATATATTGTCACGGCAGGTATGTCATTCAGATAATTCGGGGGAAGAGCAGCTCCACTGAACTTTAATCCTCTTAATGCTCTGTCCAAATATCATGGACCGAAGTCAAATCTGAATGACGTGGCCGGATATGAGCGGCTAAATGCCTCGTAGCAGAATTATTCTTGTGCCAAAGGACAACGAAAGAGAGTCAGGTTCCGTCTTATGTATTCCATTTGTAATATTTATTTTTCACTCTTTACATTTTTTTTTTTTTTTTTTTTCGTTAAACCTGTCACTTTATGGTGTATTAAATTCAAGAGCGTGAGATACGAAAAGTACATTAATTTGTTAGATATTATATATATAATATTAATTCGTTAGATGTTTACAGTTTATTTTTGTTTCTCCGTCACCTCTTAATATAAGAAAATGCAAAAAATAAACCAGAAAATCCTACTTATGCGAAACATTTGTAAAGAATATATTCGTTAGATGTTTACAGTTGGCAATCTTATGTAAATATAAAAAGCTAAATGCATGTGTGTGTGTAAACAGAATACATTTATTAACTCACACACACACGCACACACACACACACACACACACACACACACACACACACACACACACACACACACACACACACACACACACATACACAATATAAATATACATATATATTATATATATTATGTATATATACACACCCACGAGCACATATGTATGTAAACACATATAATTTTATTTCAAAACAGAAATAGAGTTCATCTGCATTTACTTGGTCACCATAAAAAAATACCCAGGATGCAACGAGAACATTGATAGAGGCGAAATCAGCGGAAATCGCCTCCCCCCCCACCCCCGACCCCACACCCCCAGGTCGAAACCCTAACACGGCCTCCTCTCCGTCCCTCGCCTTCCTTCAGTGCCTCCGCCAGCCGCCCGGAACCGCCTGCTAATGTTCAAATCATTGCAACTCCACCGACGTCCGCAAAACACGACGGGATCGCTGGCGCCTCCTTCGCGCCGCTCCTTAAGGGCTCTTTGTTTATTGGAGGGGAATTAAGCAAGCCTAAAAGCCTTCCCTTGCACACAACAACACCCGCGCCCGAAGACAAACATTCATGACTAATGGCGTGAGTTTCGAGACAGTGGTTAAACCGTCTTAAGGTTCTGGTAGATATACATATATGCACACATACATACATACATACATACATACATACACACATGCATACAGAAAAAGAGAGAGAGATGGCGAGAAATAGCGCCAGAAAGCAAGAGTGAGAGAGATATATAAATTTAGATACAAAGAGACAGATATGTAGACATAGATATAAAATTATAATGTACATATATACATACTTTTTCAGACAGACAGACTGGTAAATACATACATTCATACATACATTCATGCATACATACATACATACATACATGCACACACACACATACAAATACACACACACACACACCCAGAGAGAGAGACAGAGAGAGAGAGAGAGAGAGAGAGAGAGAGAGAGAGAGAGAGAGAGAGAGAGAGAGAGAGAGAGAGAGAGAAAGAGAGAGAGAGCGAGAAAGCAAGATTTAGATACAAAGAGACAGATATGTAGACACAGATATAGATATACTTATACAGACAAATAGATTACCGACATAGAAACACCATATATATATATATATATATATATATATATATATATATATATATATATTCACAATCTATTACTAGACTGATGACCTGCAGAACATAATAATGGCGTAGGACATTTCTTATAGGTTTTCCGAGAATCCCCGTTCGCATATTCGCTGAGAGACTCGGCAGCGTGAACCCTAATTTAGGATATTCAGCGAATGAGCTCTTATTCAGTGTCCAATCTCTCTTGCAAAAGGTTTAGGTTTATTGCAGCGTCTCTGTTTCTCTCTCTGTCTTGCGTGAAAGTATGAACCCGAAAAGTTAAGATATGTTTATCTACTTACTTATTCCTTTACTTATAAATCTTGCAAAACGTATGTATAAGTATGCTTCACTGTTTATAAGGCAACGTATCTGTTCATTGCCATCAGGTGTTAAAGTTTATCACTTAAATGTTACAATATTTCCCTGAATCGAACCTCAGTAATATGGGTTATATTTCCCCCTCTGTTCTGCTATTTTCATGCTATGTCTTAATCTGAAGGGACTTACATCTTGGGAAAAATTGTCGTAATGGTGATGATGACAATGTTGATAACGATAATGATGGTGATGATAATTATGATGATGGTGATGATGATGGTGATGATGATGACGATGATGATGGTGGTGGTTGTGATGATGATCATCATGTTGGTGATGATGGTGGTGATGATGATGATGGCGTTGATAAAGATGTTGGTGATGATGATAATGGCAATGCCGATGTTGGCGATGATGATGATGGTGAAGGTGATGATGGCGATGATCATGTTGATGGTGATGATGTTGGTGGTGATGATTGATATTGGTGATGATGATGGCGATGAGTATGATGATGACGACGACGATGATGATGATGATGATGATGATGATGATGATGATGATGATGATGATGATGATGATGATGATGATGATGATGATGATGATGATGGTGGTGGTGATGAGGATGATGATGATGTCGATGATGATAGCACTAATAATAATGATAATGAAAATGATGAGAATTATATTAATAGTAATAATAATGATGGCATTAGCGTGGAAATACAAACACACAAAAAACGTAATCACCGTTAATGCCTTGAGCTGCATACATTTCATCTCGTCTTGCATCTTTCCTCTGCAACAAAACTTTCCTTTCGAGCAATATCGGAAGGAGTTCGGGACTGAGTCTCTCCTCGCTGATCTACGTAGAAGCGGAGTGAAAGGCGACCGAAAGAGGGAAAGATTGAAAGCCGGGATGATTCGATGCTCCGGAAAGAGATTCGAGATGCTTCGAAACTCAGAAGAAGTGGTTCTTTTCCGAATGTTCACGGTTTGTTTGTCTGTTTGTCTGTTAATTAAATGTTATGTTTCGTGTGTGTGTGTGTGTGTGTATAAACGCACACATATAATAAGAGTATCTTTTATGTTATTTTTCGTTTTTGTTTTCCTCTGTAAACGCACACATAAAATAATAGCAGAGAGAACGAGGTCAGCGCCCCTTCTCGCCTCGTGTCCTCGCCGGAACTGCCTCCCGGCCAAGCAGCGGCCACCAGCAGAGGCATTCGGACTTTTAAGAGAGACGAAATGCCTTCCTGTGGTATTGCATTTTAGGATATGTCACTGTGTCTGCTGATTTATGTATACTAAATGCGTTATGTATTTTTTTTTTTTTTTACATTTTCGCCGATTTCTAACATGGTGATGACGTAAACTCTGTCTTGGTTTAAGAGCTTGGGTGTTGAAAAGGATTTTGTGTCATTCCTACGTGTTGACAGGTTCACGGAGGGGCAGTGACATGGGAAATCCTCTGAAGTAATAGTTTTCTTTTTTTTTATAAGGTACCATTACGCCCCATATAAATATTAGGCAAAGTTCAGGATGCTTTTGTCTCAACAGCATATTACCCCGAAATTATATCCTCCTTTATACATAAAAACACACAAAAGAAACAAGATGTATTGGTACAAATACAGTTAGATATTCAATACCCATGGTTAGATTTTTACTGTTGCCAAGACACAATACATACGTTAGACTAGTAAACAAAAAGAAACAAAATGTACCTGCATAAATAAATAAAACTATATTACATGAATACTCGCGGGTGTCCGTGCACAGATAACATCATACCAGATTCTGTTTTACATTCAACATTCAACGCGTAAAATTGAAATCTATTTTCTCACCGTGTTTTTTCATGCGGTGTTGAGTATTTCACTTGTTATTTTACGGGGAATTTTAAACAAGGAAATGGTTTTGCTGAAGAACAGGATATTCGAGTATTTGAAAGTTTTTATTAGTGATGTTATTTTCGCCTTTTTGTGGATTTTGTTATTGTTATTATTGCTGTTGATGTTAGCGTTGTTATTTTTTGCCATTAGGAGTATTATTAATATTATTATTATTATTATTATTATTATTATTATTATTATTAATGTTATTATTAGCTATTATTATTATCATTAATACTATTGCTATTGTTATCATTATTATTATTATTATTATTAATATTGTTGTTATTATTAATATTATTATTATTACTATTATCATCATCATCATCATAATTGTTATTGCTGTTCTTGGTTGTTACTATCTTTATCATCATTCTTATTTTTATCACTATTATCATCATTATTATAATCATTCTTATCATTACAGACAGACAACCAGACAGACAAACAGGTGAGGGTACATAAACAGTATATAAACAAGCCTACACTCTTTACCGCACGTAACATATATTCACAAATTATGGTCTCGATCTCCACGTCTGCCTCTTCCGATTTTCGAGTGCCAATTCCTTTAAAAAAAATTGTTTCTCGATTCCACCAGCTCTTACGCAGCCAAGAGCCCTCAGGCAGCAATCCTCTTGGGTGAATAGAGCACAGGAAATTCATTGTTTCATGGAACAGTATATCGCTTTATGCCCAGACGAAGTGCGCTGTACGAACACGGGAAACTGTGCATAGAGCCTCTGCGGGGAATCGGAAAATTGCCCCGTGGAATTTTCAGGTCTTGTTTGTTTATTAGGAGGATGGGTTGTCATTCGATCAGTATGATTGTTATCCACTTTACCGTGGCTAAAGGGAATGTGATAGTTTTGTGTTTTATTGTTTATGAATTAGGATACTTATATGTGTTTATGTGTACTTATATGTACCAGGGATTTTAGAATTCTAATATGATTCTCTCTCTAGTGATACAACTGCATAAATCTATTTTTCCCTCAAAATTCATACCATGCGATATGCTAACGGAGAGGCAAATTGAAGACTCTAAACTAGCTTTCAGAATTAAGAAACTAAAAGTCCAAAACCCTGGCCTTGACTTTGAATAATTAACATCGGAACTCCAAGCCTCTTGCCTTGTCAGCAGTCATCAACACATGCACTTGTACACCAACGATAAAAATACTAGTTTTACGTATGAGAGAACCTTTCTTTAACATTCTTGTCGTTCCAAATATTGTTTTCTGAGCATGTCCCGCCCTCACTAGAACATTAAACTGATCCACATACTTCTCAAATCCAGAAAAGGTTGCTCCCGAAAATCCCAATCGGCATCTTGACAACTTTCTCATATTCCCCGGCCGACTAATTTCGTCTTTCAGTAATTGGTATTTTTCAA
>NC_061845.1:31580334-31587834 GCF_019202785.1 Penaeus chinensis
GTCTGGGGCGTCATTTGGGCGCACTTTTTCTTTGGTCCTGAAATCTTTTCCTTTATAATGTGACTTTCCTGAGCCTACCGGAGTTCCTCGGAACTCCCGTATTCGCTTGGGGGGTGGGCATTGAATTACCGTCCTTCGCCTAGGCAAGTTCGGCGGTAAGGAAGTGTCCCACACATAACTCGATCCCTCTGTGGTACTGGAGAACGCAACCAGGCTACCACTGGGGGGGTAGAGGACGAAATACTGTTTCACTCTCTTAGCTATTGCAGTTAGGTTGATAACAACAGTTAAGAGGTTTTTTGTCCCTTCAGGACTACGATTTTGAGCAAAGGGGTCGGACTCGGTCCGATACCCAGCATGTGCGATTCCTCGGCTAACCCTCCTCCTCCTCAAGGAGGGGGGACGACCCATGACTCCTCTAAGACTAATGCGACCTTGAACAACGGAACCCCTACTGCTGACAAACGTGAACGACGATTCTTTTCCATCCCTCCACAGAATGCAAGGTATCTGACTGTCAAATGCGTGAATGAAAATCAATCGCTTTTGAATGTGAGCCCCTTCATCATCAAGAAGGTCCTTGATGGTCAAGTGGACGGCGATTTTGATTTTGTCAAGAAATTGCGAGATGGTAGCCTCCTTGTAAAAGTGCAATTCAACTCCCAGATTAAGGACTTGCTTAAACTGACGCAGATTCATGATTTGAAGGTTAACGTAACTATCCCCATTGGCCCCAATACCTGCAAGGGAGTGATCTTTAGCAGGGATTTGAGGACAATGGAGGAGAGTGAAATTCTGGAAAATATGAAGGACCAAAGCGTAGTGGACGTGAACTGCATGACCAAGAAAGACGGGAATGTACGAACAAAAACTGGACTGTGTTTTTTTACCTTTGCTTTGAATAAAATCCCTGAATATGTCAATGTCGGTTATGGACGTGTTCAAGTAAGACCTTATGTCCAAAAGCCAATACATTGTAATATATGCCAAAAATTCGGACACACCTCATTAAGATGTATTGACAAAGATTCATCTAAATTTGTTTGCCGTAAATGTGCTGAAGCCCATGACACCATCACATGTACTAGCAAAATTTCTAAATGTGCTAACTGTGAAGGTCCCCATCATTCAGGATCTGCCGAGTGCAGCATCCTGAAGAAGGAGACTGAAACACTGGCATATATGAGAAAGCATGAAGTTAGTTATACTGAAGCTAAGAGGAAAGTGGAAAGTTTGACACACAAACCTGATACTTCCTATGCTGCAGCAGTAACTAGCAACACCCCTAGTGCAAGTGATGTCAGTCAGCAGCTTGCAGCCAAGGATAAAGAAATTGCTGAACTTAAACAAACGGTTAAGGAATTGAACATAAAAGTTTATCAGTTGACTAAATTGGTCGATCAAATGGCTGCATCAACCCAGCCAAAACATCTTAAGGAAGCTGATACTGAATCACAGTCCGGAGCGCACCTTCCCGTCCGGGCTACTCCTGTGAGGACTTCGTCTGACTCGCGATCGGTTTCTCGAGAGAGAAGCAGGTCGCAGTCTGTCGGTCGTCTCCCTCGCCAGGAGGTGCAGGACATGGAGGCTTCTGTCTCCAAACCATCCCGTGAGAGGTCCCCGGGAAGCGAGGGAGAGGAGGCGCCTCCCTCCCATAAAAAGAAAATAAAAACTGGTGGACAAGGCACTTCCAAACCACATAAAACGTAATCATCGCGTCAACCATTATACAATGGAACTGTCGAAGTATTAGATCTAAAGTAAACGACCTTAAATTATTAGCCTCGTCCTATGCTCCCGATATTATAGTTCTCCAAGAAACTCATTTGACAAACCTCGTCTCTGACGAGGTCGTATCGCTCAGAAACTACCATTTATGTCGGAAGGATCGTGAGGGTAGGGGTGGAGGCGGAGTCGCCATGTACATCCACCAAAGCCTCCCTTTTACAGAAGTGACTTTTGATTCTACTTTGGAGGTTGTCGCATGCAAAGTAAAAATCAATAGCACGTATCTGGCTATATGTTCAGTTTATTGTCCGCCTGATAAAGTGATAATCTATGATGAGCTTTTTGCTCTTCAGGAACGTCTGCCACAAAATAAAGTAATTTTAGGTGATTTTAATGCTCATCATACGTTATGGGGTTCCCTACGGGTGGATGGTAGAGGTGAGCAAGTAGTTAAGTTGATTAACGAGTCTGATTTAGTCCTTCTGAATGATGGTAGTCCCACGCGGGTGGACGATAATACCGGGAATTTGAGCTTTATAGACATATCACTGGTCTCATCATCAGTAGCAGCCAAGTGCCTGTGGCACTTGTTGGGAAGCGATCATCTTCCTATCTTCATTAAATATTCATGCGACACAGTGAGAACGCCTTCAGCGCCTAAATTTAACGTAAAAAAAGCAGACTGGGTCGCCTTCACAAGGAGCGTCAAGCTCGAACTTGTTGGAGAAACCATTGATGATAAAGTAAACAATATTCAGAATTCGATTTTAGAAGCAGCCTTGCTATCCATTCCTAAAACTTCGACAGATAGCGTTAAGCATAGAGTTCCATGGTGGACACCAGATTGCCGCAGGGCGCTGTGCCGACGCAATAAGGCCTACAGGCTTTTCCAAAATAACATCACTAATGAGAACTTTTGCAACTACAAACAAGCAAGAGCTAGGGCTCGTAGAGTAATAAGACAAGCAAAAAGAGACTCCTGGCAGAGCTTTGTCTCTACAATAAACAGCAATACAAAAATATCAGAGGTTTGGTCCACTGTTAATAAAATAAATAAGAAAAAAACATCTTTAAAATTAAATAACATCATTGAAGAGGGATAACATTCGATTCCCCTAGAGACATCGCTAATGCACTCGCCAAGCAGTTCTCTCATACAAGCAGCTCAGCAAACTACCATCACGCATTCCTGCCCATCAAGGAAGCGGCTGAGCTGCAACCAATTCACTTTGCCACAGGAGATGAATTTGATTACAACCAAGATCTTACAATGGATGAGCTTGTCCGAGCCCTAGAAGCCTGTAGAGGAACATCCCCAGGCCCCGATGAGATTCGATATGAGATGATAAAGCATCTTAATCATGATGACATGATTAAGTTGCTAGAAGTGTACAATGAAATTTGGAAAAGCCACACTTTTCCAAACTCATGGCACTTCGCCCACATCATTCCCATATTGAAAGGAGGGGGTAATCCCAGATTTGCCATCTCCTACCGCCCAATTGCGTTGACAAGTTGCTTATGCAAGGTCATGGAAAGAATTGTTAATAGTAGGCTATTGCATTTCTTAAATTCCAGTAATTTACTAGTTGACGAGCAGTGCGGTTTCCGAAAGGGACGCCAAACTCTCGATCAACTAGTAAAGCTGGACAGTCATATTCAAGAGGCAATTGCCAAAAAAGATTTTTTGATTTCAGTATTTTTAGATATAGAAAAAGCCTACGACATGACATGGCGATATGGCCTACTCAGAAAACTTTATGCTTTCGGATTACGTGGAAACTTGCCTTGTTTTATTCAAAATTTCATTTCTGACAGAACGTTTTCTGTCAAATTGTTTTCTGACAATGTCACTTTTTCGGACATTTTTGTCCAGGCAAACGGGGTCCCACAAGGAAGTGTCTTGTCACCTACATTATTTCTATGTATGATTAATGACATCTTACCAGCTCCTCCTCGGAATCTTAAATACTCACTGTACGCTGATGATTGTGCATTATGGCATTCCAGCAATAATGCAGAATTCTCAGCAAATCGCATCCAAATGGCACTGGATATGATTCATAACTGGGGCCTCCAGTGGGGTTTTAAGTTTTCCATTAGAAAGAGTATCGGGGTAATTTTTTCACGTAGGAGGAAGCCGAACATCAGGCTAACTCTAGACAACCACCCAATACCTATTCAAAATTCTGCTAGATTTCTTGGGCTACTTTTTGATAGTAGACTCAATTGGAAAGACCACATTGGTCAGTTAAAGAATAAATGTCAAAGAGCACTAAATTTATTAAAGTGCATTTCTGGTAATAAATGGGGAGCTGATAGACAGTCTTTGCTAATGGTATATAAAGCCCTGATTAGGTCTAAAGTAGACTATGGGTCAATCGTGTATGGCTCGGCATCGAAAACAAGTTTGAAAGGTTTGGATGCGGTGCAGAGTGCTTGTTTGCGTGTGTGTCTTGGAGCCCTAAAATGTACTCGGATCGAGCGTCTTGAGGTGGAGTCAGGAGTACCTCCCCTCCGACTCAGACGCGGCCAGTTAGCACTGACCTATGCCGCAAAGGTGGCTCGAGACCCGAGCCACCCTAATGGCAATGGAGGCACTAGGCCCTTTGCCACGAGACTCCACGACCTCGTCGAGAAAGTCGGTATAGATCTCTCTACCATCGATACCCTGGTTAAGTCAAATATAGCGCCATGGGAAACCCCCAATTTTTCTATCATGGAAGCCTGGCTTCCATCAGCCAAGGCCATGGCGCCGGAGGGTGAGGTACGCCAGAGGTTCAGAGAGATCCTTATTAAACATCTATCCTTTTTTCATATATATACCGACGGCTCCAAGACAGATGAGTGTGTAGGTGCGGGTGTATGGTCGACTGAATGTGACCTGAAGTTTAGATTGCCGAATCATACATCGATTTTTCTTGCTGAACTTTTTGCCATTGATAAAGCTATTGATTTTGCACTATCGACGACCCACGATAGAATAGTCATTTTTTCCGATTCATTAAGTTCACTTAAAGCTATTAAATCCTTAGAAACCACTAAAAATGAACTGCTGGGTAATATCATTCGTAAGTTACACGGTGCCAACAAATCAATCAAACTAATATGGGTACCAGGTCACTCTGGTATCCATGGTAATGAACAGGCTGACAAACTAGCCGGGTCAACTGGCGATCTGGACACTACCATAGTTCGTACAGATTTCAGGTGTTTTGTGTCTCTTATAAAAGCAAAAATACATCTCCTGTGGCAAAGTGAGTGGACCAGCCTCCAACTGACTAACAATGTCAAACCTGAAATAGAACTGTGGGACACAGCCCACAGGAAAATAAGAAGGGAGGAGGTGGTCTTGGCCCGTCTTAGGGTCAATGCCACCAAAATTACACACCTCACTCCCTATATACAAAAAACATTTCCTCCACAGTGCCCTCAATGCACCACCATCCTCACCATAGACCACCTACTAACAATATGCCCAATTTACTCCAACAATAGACAACCACTCACCAATTATTTAAGAATTAAAAATAAAGATTTCACAACAAAAAATCTTCTATCCAACGATGAACAAATCATCGGTAAAGTAATCACTTTTCTAAGGGAGACAAAACTTTATGACCTTATATAGATTGATAGAATAAATAGGATCCATTGGCTTAATGACCTTGGCCACATGCCGCTGGTTGATAGCCAAGAAATCCAACAAAGAAAGAAGAAAGAAAGTACCCTAACCTAGATCCCGTGAAGGGCCTAGCAACAAGGCTAACTTACATTTGATTTGGTCTTGTACCCACTGAAAGACTAAGACTTTCAAACCTGATTTAAAGTTTTTTTTTAGCAGATTGTTTGCAGATTCAAGTGATCTTGAGTTCCTTGTATAAAGGTTCACACAAGCACTTTTTCCCAGGCTGAAATGGCTGTCTGAAGGTCTGCAAATGAATAGAACTCCCTTCTCCAGTTTTGCTGGAATATCACTGGCGGCCGTTTTTGATCTTTCGTTGTGGATCTTCTCCGATAGAGGGCTCTGTAAGGATCGTCATAACGATAGCCATTGGACTATTGGTACACCTAGTCGTAACAATAGCCACTGGGTTGTATGTATTTGTGTGTGTGCGTGTGTGTGCGTGTGCGTGTTTGTGCGTGTGCGTGTGTGTGCGTGTGCGTGCGTGTGCGTGTACGTGTCCGCGCGCGCAAGCGCGTGTGTGTGTGTGTGTGTGTGTGTGTGTGTGTGTGCGCATGTGTACGTGTACGTGTGTGTATGCGTGTGCGTGCGTGTGTACGTGTACGTAAATGTGTACGTGTACGTGTGTGTATGCGTGTGCGTATGTGTGTGTGTGTGTGTCTATTTATGTATTTATGTATGTATGCATGTGCGTCCGTTTGTTGACGTGTGTAAATGCTTGTCCGATACGCCCCAACAGCCGCTGCAACTCGAGTGATAAGTAATGATGGATTTCTTCCGCCCACGTTGCCAGCTGTAGGGTCGATCTGCGCGAAATAATGAATTCACGATTCTAAACGATCTTCTGCCCTGTAAACTACAGTCCCTTTCCCTCCATTATCTACCTGCGATGTCGGGTTCACTGTCGCCTCTTGGTGCCTGAAAAGATCTAAAAGTTCATGAGGATGGCTTAATGTTTCCACATGATTTGTTTTCAAGTTTATTCTGTGCCACTTGGTCGTCACATTCATAATGCTTGGAATTTCCTTTACTCGGAAATGTTGCCTGGCCAGACTGGGAATGGAACATGTTACTCATGTGTGTGTGTGTGTGTGGAAAGGGAAAGAGAACGAAAATGAGAGAAAATAAAGGAGGTGGGCTAAGCAAGGAGAAAGAGGGAGAGAGGAAAAGAGAGAGAGAGATAAAGATAGATATGGAGAGCAAGAGAGAGATAGAGAGAGAGAAAGATAAAGGTAGATAGATAGAGAGAGAGAGAGGGAGAGAGAGAGAGAGAAATAAAGATGGATAGAGAGAGCAAAAGAGAGAGAGAGAGAGAGAGAGATAAAGATAGATAGAGAGAGCAAGAGAGAGAGAGAGAGAGAGAGAGAGAGAGAGATATAAAGATAGATAGATAGAGAGAGAGCGGGAGAGTTAGAGACTGAGAGAGAGAGAGAGACAAACAAAGAAAGTGAGAAAGACAGATAGACAGACAAACAGGTAAAGAAAGAGAGAGACAGACAAAAAGAGAGAGAGAGATAGGTGGTCAAAGCCCCGTATCGTAGTTCCTAGCTTACATACAGCGTCCCCCCCCCCCCCCCCCCGCCTTCCCTACCCCCCAACACAACGCCTTTCTCTAAAACGGCGTAAACGTCACGCTGGAAGGAAGTGATTCATATCTTGAGGAAGTTACGAGGCAGCAAGATAAAACTGTTTCTTCCTTTTCGTTCGCACTCCGCCTGTTCCTCTTTCCCTTTGCTGGCAACAGCGGATCAGTTGTTTGCTATGCTTGTTCTTGTTTTCCTTCTTGTTTTTTCTTGTTCTTACTTTTGTTGTTGTTGTTGTTCTCTTCTTGTTTTCTTCTATTCTTCTTTCTCATCTTCTGCGTCTTCTCCTCCTTCCCCTCCTCTTCTTCGTTTCCTCCTTCTTCTTTTTCTTCTTCTTCTTCTCCTTCTCCTTCTCCTTCTCCTTCTCCTTCTCCTTCTCCTTCTCCTTCTCCTTCTCCTTCTTCTTCTTCTTCCTCTCCTCCTCCTTCTCTTCTTCTCCTGCGTCTCCCCCCTCTCCTCCTCCTCCTCTTCTTCTTCTCTCCTTCTCCTCTTCCTCCTCCTCCT
>NC_061845.1:31592834-31605334 GCF_019202785.1 Penaeus chinensis
ACCCCTATAGCCCCCTGAGACTGACTCCAACCTGACGGGCTCCTTTGCACAACAGCCGGATGATCGGACGATAGATACAGCCTTTATGAGCAGGGGGCGGCGACACGGTTTCCCCCTAGGTAAAATATCTTATCGTTTGCAATTCAAGTGATCGGGGCGAGGTCTCTGCGGCTCGGGCTAATCTGAGACTTTTTTATCGGTGGAATAAGTCGATCGTCATGTGAAATGGGAGTGAAGGTGTGCCAGTAATCGAATGTTTGCTTATAAGAAGGGAGAGCACGTGGGAGACTGGAAACACTTGCTATGTTAAACCACAACTCTTGTGGGAATTATGAAGAAACTGGAACAGCTGATACAGATTGATTCATTATTCAAAATTATCTACCGCGTTAACAGCTAAAGTAAGAAGTCGGCACAAAAGCACAGGATTTAACTGGAGGTTATCGGTAAGCTTCCTTTCTGGGACATACAGGAATCCCACCTGAACGGACCTCAGCATAAAAACCTCTCCCCTCCATGTTAAACACAAATTCCACTTAATAAAGCCAACTTGATCAGCTCTTGCGAACACAGACTACGAGCTAATAAACTTGCAAAATAAGAATTGTTTTCCGTCATTATTCATCTAGAAGTTCCACAACATAGAACTATTGATGAACCTCATCAATGCTAATAACTTGACTAATGGCAAATTTCCCAGTCTATTGTATTTACCTGGCACCTCTAAACCGAAGACATAGTCATGTTCAGTTATTCCAATAATCTGACCGACTCCAGTATACTCTAAATCGAGCCTGGCTGTCAACAAGTACACGTCCAGGGTATTTATTCCGAAGAGGGCAGACGCCGCATCGCAATTACGAAAACACTGATATCGATAGATTCCTCTCACTCCCTACCAATGACAAGCAATGGAAATGTTGCCTGAACTCCACTAAAATATGCGGACCTAAAGACCCCCAATCCTTACTTTAGAGGACATACACTGCAGGACAAAACAGGACGCTGGCCTTCAGCATACCTTTGCCGGAGTGTTTTCGGAGGAAGCAGGGAGGTTGCGCGCAGAAATGATGGAACCGTTTTATCCTCACATGATATTAAAAGTGTGGGAGGAGGTGACAGCAGTATTTAGCGCGACAGGCAAAGAACTAAGAAGTCTCGAGGAAGTGAAACTGTAATTGACGTCAAGAGCACAAAAAAGAAGCAGAACTTGAAAAAAAAGGCGGACAGAAGTGTGTGTGTGTGTGAGAGAGAGAGGTAAATTATAATAGCAGGAATGGGCATCCGTTTATGCTATCCCATGATGAATTGAGCTTGACCAGTAGGATAAGAAGGATGTTGAAAATGTTATTAATAATCGACAAAGGCCAACATAATGGCATCGTTTTCTGTACCTTGCTCAAAAAAACTTGGAGTGCATCTTTATTTAATGATAATGGTTAATGGTTAATAATTAAAACAAATAAACAGATAACTAGTTACTGCAAGTTTGTTGGCTTTTGCTTAAGTACAGACAGGCAAGGAAACCACGTCATAATTTATAAAGCTTAGTACTTTTACCCTCAGAGCTTTCGCGTCTCCCGTCAATCTTCTTTTGTAATTTTCTGCCTTGTTGGGTCTTCTAAATGAAAATGAAGTTTTTAAAATAACTTTTAACCACATGAACCAGCAGGCGCAATTAAGACATTCACTGGTAATTCGTCTTGGGAAGAGAGTACTTTCTGTACGCTTGTGAAGATGATGAAAAATAAATTATGATCCTCTAGATACCGTAAGCTTGCTACAATAGATTGCTAAATTCATAGCAATGTGTATACCCCTATGTTGTATACTCATAAATATCATAGTGTGTATGAATGTATAGGGCATACTGATAATATTCATATAGAAAACTGTCATTTAAGAAAATATTATATATATATTATTTTGTTTGTTTGCTGTCTTTGTAGACTGATTGATACAATATATATATATATATATATATATATATATATATATATATATATATATATTAGATTAGCTGGCATTATTTATAATAATTTTTCGTGTTTTTGAGAAGAATAACCCACTTCCTGTTCGGATAAAGATGCACTTGCCTTCGGAGCCAATAGTCCCACTGCGTCAGGAAAACCACAAACTGCAAAGATGTCTCGTTTAACTAGCTGGATTTTTTCCCTCCTGCGCGGCACATGAAGGCCCCTCTAAGCCATGTAGAAAAAGGCATCTGAATTTATGATTCTCAACTCACTGAACTGGCTAAGTCCAACAGAGGCCCCTACGACACTCTGAAGATTGCCACATGCGTAAAATCTCAAGATAAATAGCAAGACAACTTGCCGCATGTACCGAGTGGGACCTGTTAGTTTGCCTAGAAATTTCTGGCCAAGTGTCTTCGCACAGCCATTGAATTTCATTACAAGGGAACCTACAGTAAGAGTGCACTGCTCACGGTTTCAGTGATCCATCAGCAAAAAGTTAATTCCACATCAATTTTTTTGTTTTATTTTTTCATACTTCATACTTCATAAAACATTCCAGTACTTCATTAGCTTAACAGATAGTCATCACTAACTGCCAGGGGGTTGAGTCCGTCTCTGAGCACTTTTTATCATCTAAGTCGATCGTGCCACAAAGCCAATAGTAATTTCATTCTGTAAACGCACATCACTCCTTGAAAGTTAACTTCATTGTAAGATCAAACACTTGTTTGTCCAGGGTGAACTATGCGTGGAATATGTAAAGGAAATAACTCTAATATATTCCTTCCTGTGAAACAATTATTGCAATTAAAAGTATTTTTATGAGTGTAAGAGAAGCGACCCACTTTCATTTTATTATTTATTATTATTATTATTATTATTATTATTATATATATATATATATGTATATGTATATATATATAATGTATATGTATGTATATATATAATGCATATATGCATATGCATGTATACATATAATACATGTATGTATATATATATATATATATATATATATATATATATAGTGTATATGTATGTGTATATATATATATATATATATATATATATATATATATATATATATATATATATAGTGTATATGTATGTGTATATATATATATATATATATATATATATATATATATAAATTATATGTATATAAATATATATGTATATATAACGTGTATATATATGGGTGCATATATGTATGTAGATATATATAAGTATATATGAAAAATTGAATAATACAATACCGTATTCATATCGATAAATAAAACCCTCCCTGACCAGAACTCGAACTCAGGTCACCTTGGGTATGAAACCGGAGGGCCTGTACTAAACCAACAATGCCACATGACCCACTAAAAGGAGCGTGAAACTTGAATCTAACTAGATCCATAGACATTAGCCCCCTAACGGAAGCCGCCTTGCCGCAGTGGGGGGGATTGAGGTCCCAATGAGCTGGTGTGCCGGACCAGAGGGCTACCCATACTGGAGGGGTCACTAGTGAGGGATGAGACAAAATGGCTTCCTGGTGCGCCAAGGCCTATGAGAAGGGATGGTGCACCTACCCCTCGTTCATTCCATCTTGGGCCAGGGAGAACTCTCCCACGTGCCTTTGCCGTGCGTGGCGTCCCGTATTATCAGGAGACAGGAGTTCTGGAGGTTTGAGTTGTGCTGCACGCTACGCCCTGCACCTCTATGGCTAGGGTCAAGCAGGCACTGTCCAGTCGGTAGTACACAGGTCCCAAGACTACTATCAGCACTGTAATAGTAACTGTGTATATTTCCTTATTACCCCTGTGGCTGTTGGGAAAATTTGAGCTCCAACTACAGTTTCCCCTCATTGGACTCCATGGTGGGTGGGGGGGGTGAGGAAATGAAGATTTATAATCTGTATAATTTCTGCAAATTTACAAAGAACTTGCTCTCTCCCTGACGACCTCCGCAATCTCTAACCAGATTCCAAAGGGCAAGAATGGAAATCGTAATGGTTCCTGAGCTTCCAAACCAGGTAAGAAGGAGAAAAGTCCTCCTCAATCCATTAAGGAAATCTTAACTGGTAAATATGAAAGTGTATCATATAGTAAATACCTAGTAGTGAAGACCATTGATGGTGTAACTATCATAGATCTTGATATTTTTGAAGTACATCGGAAGATAGTTGAGGTATGTCACCATCACCCCACAATAAGATGGTAGCCTGATAGTTGAGGTTTCGTCACCAGACGAGAGTGACCATCTGCGTGCAATATGCAACATTCCTGGGGCTCAAGTCTGATGTTCTCCTCACAAAACCCTCAATCAGTGTAAGAGAATTGTCTTTTCCCGAACCGGGTAAGTCCTTTGCCTCAGTTCTAGCCCATCCTCCTTCCCACCATCCCTTACCCTCCAATACTTCTAACACCACACACTCTGCCACTAGCTTTAAACCTCAGTCTGCAAATGCTGAAGCTGCCTCTGGTGAGTTGTTGCACCAGAAACAGAGTAGGAGTGAAGGGTCTATTGAGGAGACTCTTCCTCCCAAAGTAAGGTTTTTGGAGCCATCAGTGACAGCTTCAGCTGCCACCACATCCACAGGGCCTCTGCTGCTAGGCAGAAACCCCCTGAAGTAAAGGCTCAGGTATGCCCTTTGCACAGGCAGAGGAATCCTGAGTGTTCAAAAGACTGCAGAAGACACTGCAGGTGAAGGCTGTGAGAATAGGCTTGACATGACCTTACACTGTTGCATCCATCCACCTCCCTCCACATAATCTCAACATAGATGATTTGGAAGATTTACTTGGGCAGTTGCCTCATCCATTTCTACTCTTGGGAGACTTCAATGGTCGGCATCACTTCTAGGGAGACACTTTGTGCAACCCTCGAGGAAAGGCCTTGGAATCCTTGTTCTCAAGAGTAGATGCAGTTTTACTGAACAGTGAGGCGCCTACACATTTCCAAATTCAAACTGGGACATTCTCCAATATTGATCTGTCAATTGGTTCACCTGATTCACAGTTGAATTTCACTTGGCAGGTCATGGAAGTGACCACTATCCAATACTTTTGGTGGAGGTGAATGGTATTCCTGCCAATGGAGTGCAGAGATGGCAATTTGAGCATGCAGACTGGAATCTTTTTAGATCAACTGCAGTATTGCAAGGATCTGTGAATGATTTCCAATGTGTTTAATATGTTGTTAATCACTTCACATCACAAATTCACCTTGCAGCAGAAGCATCAATTCCCAGAAGTAGCGGGCAGTACCGTCAACCTCCAGTACCATGGTGGTCTGATGAATGCCAACAAGCTGTCAGGCAAGAAAAGCTGCACTAAGGCAGTTGAAACGACACCCAAGTGATGTAACCTTGATCCATTACAAAAAGACCCGAGCCAAGGCCAGGCCAGTGCTAAAGGAGGCTAGGCGGACATTGTGGAGGCAGTATGTCTCCTTAATTAACTTTGAGACCCCCTTAGCATGGGTGTGGGACAAGGTGCGTTAGATCGCTGGAAAGAGCACATCCATATCGCCACCTGCTCTGAAAATAGATGGTATAATCCTGACGGACAAAACAGATATTGCAAATGAGCTGGCAAAATCCATGGCAGAATTCTCCTCTGGACTATTTTACACTATCCGATTCTCCACTCTTCGGGCTGAAACAAGAGCAACACCAAGTGTCGTTCTTCAGTAGCACTGCAGCAGAACTTCCATACAACTTGCCATTTTTGCGCCAGGAGATGAACTCTGCTTTGCAGCTCTGCCGTAAGCCTGCCCCAGGAAGTGACGATATTCCATACCAAATGATATCTCACTTTCCGGAGAGTTCCCAAACGTTTCCGTTAGATCTATTCAATAGGATCTATAGGGAGGGCACAGTGCCATCCACATGGAAAGAAGTTATAATCATTCCTGTCCCTAAACCTGGCAAGGATGCTTCTATACCAGGGTATTATAGACCAATTTCTCTCACCAGCTGCATCTGCAAGTTGATGGAGAAAAGGGTAAACTTCAGGTTGACATGGTTGCTAGAAAAGGAAAACGTGCTGACCCCATATCAATATGGGTTTAGAAAAGTAAGATCGACCACAGATACACTTGTAAGGATGGAAACTGCAATACAGAATTCCCTCACAGCAACGTTATGTGTTAGCTGTCTTCTTTGACCTTGAAAAGGCTTATGATACTACTTGGAAGCATGGCATACTCATGAAGCTGTATGACATTGGTTTAAGAGGAGCATTGCGTACCTTCATCCAAAGCTTCCTTGCTAACAGGAAGTTTAGATTGAGGGTGGGAAACAGCTTCTCTAAGCTGGAAGATCAGCTGGAAGGGGTCCCACAAGGGAGAGTCTTAAGTGTGACCCTGTTTGCCATTGCTATAAATGATATTGTAAATTTCGTTCCAAGTGCTGTCTCATGTAGTCTGTATGTGGATGACTTTACACTTTACTGCTCAGTAGGAAGCTTTAAGGATGTGCAAGGACACATGCAGATTGCAATAAATCAGGTTGTGCAATGGGCAACGTACCATGGGCTCAAATTTTCTTCAAGTAAGACCATGGCTATGCATTTTCACAAACGAGGAAAGTTCCATCCTTCTCTCTATTTAGGAGCAAACCCACTGCATTTTGTCCAAGAGGAAAAGTACTTGGGTCTAATTTTTGACTCAAGGCTTACATGGTTGCTTCACATTAAACAGTTAAAGGTGAAAGCTACAAAAGCGCTTAGTATTTTGCGGGTTCTTTTACACCTATCTTCGGGTGCAGACCGCACAACGCTTCTGCGGCTTTACCGAGCACTTATTCGTAGTAAACTTGACTATGGATGTGAGGCTTATTCACCTGCAACTCCCACTGTTCTCCGGATGTTGGACTCAGTTCATAATGAAGTTCTCAGAATCTGTTCAGGGGCTTTCAGGTCTTCACCTGTGGAGTCCCTGTATGCTGAGAATAAAGAAACATCTCTTTCATTACACCGGGACTACATGAACCTGATTTACTACACGGGACTACAAAGAATTCTGGGATCTCCTACATCCAGATTGGTTTTCAACTCCCTTGAGGATAGCCGATCCTATGGTAGGAGAATGGGGAATCTTGTGTAAGATCTTAATTTAAATCTCACAAAGGTTCTGGTTGTTAGAACTCCCCAAGTCCCCCCTTGGACTAATCAAGTCGAGCTGGAATTGGTCGGAATCGGGAAAGGGAAGAGATCCGAAGCAGAAGTCAGAGAGATATTTCTTCAACACACTTCTAAGTACCAAGGATCATATGTAATATATACAGATTGTTCGAAATCTGAAAATGGTGTGGGCTTTGCAGCAGTGAGCAGAAGGAAGACTGCATCTGGCAGTCTTTCTCGATCAGCCTCGATTTTCACTGCAGAGTTACATGCCATCCTTGCAGCAGTCAAGATGACTAGAGATCTTACAAACCATTCCGTTGTAATAAATTGTGATTCTCGTAGTGTCCTGCAAGCAATCAAGAGCTTAAACTCATCACATCCAGTGGTGAGGGAGATTCAAGATTGGCTTGCACTGATGTCAGCACGTAAAAAGATAACTCTGTGTTGGGTGCCAGCACATGTTGGTATCAGTGGGAATGAACGAGCTGATCAGAAGGCCAAGGCAGCTGCAACTCAGCCCTGTGATGCTCGTTTTCCTCTCCCACACACTGACTTGCAACCCAGCATCAGGAGATGTCTTCTTGATAAATGGAGGGAACAATGGAGGCATACCTCTAGAAATAAACTGCGAGAGATTAGATATTGACTTTGGCAGTTGGGTGACCAGCATCCAACGCAACCGACAAGTACAAGTTGTAATAACAAGGCTGAGAATCAGGCACACAAGACTGACTCATGGGCTGATGATGGCTAAAAGTGAAGCACGCTGTGAGGAATGCCAAGAGCCATTGACGGTCGCACATGTAGTGGAAAGATGTGCAACATACTCAGACAAAAGAGGAAGGTACGTGTCTCCCCCATATACACTGTAAAATGTATTGAAGGGGAGGACTGTAGGTCTTATTAGTTTCCTTAGGAAAACAAATATTTTCAATAAAATTTGATTATGCATAATGTTTATGCAATAGTGTTTAGACATTTAGAGCATAATATTTATGCTTCGATTTTTAATATAATATTTATTGTTATTTATGACATTTATTGGTAATTTTTTTACGTTTTAAATATTTTAATATTTCAGCCTAACAAAGTGTTCGCCGCTAATGACCTTAGCTGTTGACGCGACAGATAATTTTAAATAATCAATCAATCCATAGACATTACCTGTCTACTCATACTAGAATAATGATAATGAAGTTTTAAACACACTCCCCGTGGGCATTCGGTTTCTTACCCGGAGTGACCTGGTCCTGGTCAGGGAGGGTTGTTATATATATATATATATATATATATATATATATATATATATATAAATATATAAATGTGTGTGTGTGTGTGTGTGTGTGTGTGTGTGTGTGTGTGTGTGTGTGTGTGTGTGTGTGTGTGTGTGTGTGTGTGCGCATATATATGTATATATATGTATATGTGTATATATATATATGTATATGTGTATATATATATGTATATATATATATGCATACATACATATGTATATATATGTATATATGTATATGTCTATATATGATATGTATATATATATATATATATATATATATATATATATATAGACATAGATTAAAAACCAAATCATTACCAAAATATTGCAAATCATACCTTTCACTGCTCTGATTTGATAGGCCAATATGGGCATCTATCGATTTATTTTCTTTTTCTTTTCTTTTCTCTTCTTGTGTTTTTATTCAATTTTCTTCCGTCTTATCCCAAAATCTTCTCAAGAGATTTAATTACTCAGTTCTTTTTTCAAATGGTTTAATTCTAAAGTTCAAAGGGAAAGAGCCAGATGGAAAACTTTCTTGCAGATGGTTATTTCCTCAGAGTAATATTTCCTAAAGTACCTCTTGGAAAGCTTGATTTATGGATCATGCATAAGGTAATGAGTTTCAAAGTTTTTTTTTTTTTTTTTTTTGGGGGGGGGGGATTTATTGAATAATGCAGTTAATGTTTAGGAAATTAAGCTTTTATATCATAAGGAGATTATTCATAAATGTAGATGTAATATATATATAAATATATATACACATATATATATATGTATATATATAAGTATATATATATATATATATATATATATATATATAATGAATAAACGACTAAATTCTTCCGTGTAAATTCATTTATCATAAACGATTTTTTTTTTTTTTTTTAATAAAATAAATGTAAATAATATAAATTAGAAGTGATGCCACGATAACCTCTGAATACGAGGTCTCTAAAAAAACATTCAGTTTTTGTTTGTTTTTTCCCTTGTTGTACTTTACCTGTGCGCCGACAGGTACGGGGATTGCTGCTATTGTTGGACCTTTCTCTTACCAGTTTATGCCTTTATTTATTTATTTATCTATTTTTTTCATTGTGGTAATTATATAAGAAAAAATATCTTGAGGTTCATTGATCGCTCGACTCCAAATAGAATTAACATTATTATAGGCCTATGTCTCCCTGTAATTTATGACACTTACTCTTGCTGATTCTAATAAAAACAGAATCTTTCCTTTAATATTGACTTCTGAAAGCGATAACATGAGGTGAGTTCGCCTTCAGTGCAGTTACCAGCAGACTTCCCAGTGATTCGACCACCGGTAAATTTACGATCGTAACTCCGATGGTAAGTTGCTAGTGCTGTTTGTTTACGATCGTAATCCGAATTACTAGTGAATTTACCAACGTAAATGCGTTCGTGGATTCAGCTTGAGAGAGAGAGAGAGTTGGTTGCCTTCTAGCAATGGAGAGGGTCATCTACACGGGCGATCTGATCCTATCAGTGATGACCATGATCCTTGGCAACTGCAAGAAGAGTACCAATGATCCAATCGTCCACCAGGAAAAGGAAAAGATCGCGTGTCTCTCTGTCCATATCACCATGAGCACAACATAGCTCTGGGAGAACCTGATGATTTTAATTCCCAAGCGTCGCAGAGCGACCAGGAACACGCGGAACACTGCCATCCCTATGTCTTATAGATGCGAGGCCGCCGACAGGGTCCGTTCTGCTATGACAATGAACCTTGAGTCACAATCTCAGGATAGGGTACTATTTCTCCTACTGTTTTGCATATTCATTTGATGGGGCTTAACACAATACTATGACTTCATTTTAGTGACAAACTCTCCTTATGACCTCCGTAGTGTGGTGTGTAATACGGACGTTAGTTGTGTGCCATGGTGTTGTTTTGTCATCCCACCGTGTATAGGAGGAGGATGTGTGCCTTCCAGGGCGGTGGTGGGGGACAGTCAGCAGGCGTTCCTCACATACATTAGCGCATCCAACTTACCCGTGTAATTTCCGTTATACTTCAGTTCATGAGTAGAAGATAATTTTAAATAATCAGTCAGTCCTTCAAAAACTTCGAGGCCCAGTTTGTGAGGGTTTAGGGGGAACTCAGTTCTAAGTATCATATATAATATTCATGAGAGGAATCCAACAGTGTATTCCCCTACAGTCCTTCTTAAGATGCGATGTATGAATCAAAGTTTCAGCTAATAATTGATAACAACTGGCGAATACAACCGAAACGGCTAATAGAAATGGTAGTTTCAATGACGCTAGTCTGTTACATGATGTGACAGACTGGCCCTACAAGAGTATGGTGAATCGCGAGATTAAGGTGCAAGGGGAACAGCCGAGATGTATTGATTGCTTAATTTACTATTCAGTGAAGCTGCTCCTCCGAAGAGCGAGGTGTTGCTCCTTGGCTCTCCACAGGATGTCTCTCTTCTGCCTGGAGGCGCACTCGCGGGCGACGGCGCTTATAAAGATCTAAACAGAGGGTTTGTTGATACAGTACCTTGCCGACGACGGCGCTATGTGGAACCCTGAAGTTGTGTCTATGGTGTTTGTGTAATTAGGGTTGGCTAGGATAGGTAAACTATGTGATAAACACTATGACAGAACATTTAAAAGTAATAATAAGGATGATGATAATAGCAAACATACATGTCTAACAGATATAGCTCGTTTACAGAGCGAGAATGAGAGAGTATGTGTATTTGAGAATTATCAATGCACGACGTAAACAAGATTGGAGTGATTATCCACCAAATTTACATCTTCCTCGTTTTTCAACACATTAATAAAAATTTCCTTTTGACCAAGATGGCTCCCCACGTGTGCTTATCTATTATGTATTATTTATCTTCTCTCGTTTCTCCTTCATCCCCACCCCGTACGGTACAAGCCAAAGGAGAGCTACAAGGATTAAAAAGAGGCTACAGGACCCACCCCCCTCCCTCCCCCGTTCCCTTGTCAACTCAATAGGCTGCAGCAGAATGATACTAACCTGTGTACGCAACTGTGATTCTTGCTCTTGAAAATTTTATGAATAAATGAATGTGGAGTATAAAGAGCAGGTTCTGTAATTGCTTTCTTTAATTACACTGAAGTATTTCCCTTCTTATACTTCAAGCATTTTCTATCTGCTTCCTTTATGTAAATACTTGTCTACCCACATGGTTATTTGTCTGTTTGTACATACGTCTCTCTCTCTCTCTCTCTCTGTAGAGAGAGAGAGAGAGAGACAGATAGACAGGCAAAGGCAAATATATATATATATATATATATATATATATATATATATATATATATACAGAGAGAGAGAGAGAGAGAGAGAGGAGAGAGAGAAAGAAAGAAAAAAAGAAAGAAAGAAAGAAAGAAGAGAGAAGAAAGAGAGAGAGAGAGAGAGAGAGAGAGAGAGAGAGATGGATAGAGAGAGAGGGGGGGGGGGAGGAGGCAGATAGGAAGTGAGAGAGAGAGAGAGAGAGAGAGAGAGGGAGAAGGAGACAGACAGAGAGAAAGAAAGAGTGAGAGGGGACGAGAGCGAGAGAGGGTATTCATACATTATGCATAAATGGGCTGCAGGTTAAAGCTAGACTGCCCTAAAGGTATCTTTTTACGACGTCTATACCCAGAGAATTTGTTTCTTTTTTAGCGAATAAACCATAGTTTGCATAAACGATACACTTCGTTATAGAAGTACCCGGGAAGTAGGCAAAGCATATTTTTTATTTATCTTTTTAAACAGAGTGAAGTGAATGAATATTTCTTCTGATATGATTGGTTCTGGTCCCTTACGAGGCTAGATCAAGTACCAGTAAAAAGGTATTAAGACTCCTTCAGGGGACATACACACACGTGCTTGCGTGTGTGTGTGTGTGTGTGTGTGTGTGTGTGTGTGTGTGTGTGTGTGTGTGTGTGTGTGCGTGTGTGTGTGTGTGTGTTGTGTGTGTGTGTGTGTGTGTGTGTGTGTGTGTGTGTGTGTGTGTGTGTGTGTGTGTGTGTGTGTGTGTGTGTGTGATTGCATGTGTGAGTGTGTGATTGTGTGAGTGTGTGATTGTGTGTGTGTATGTGTGCGTGTGTCTGTCTGTGACTGTCCGTCTGTCTGTCTGTCTGTCTGTC
>NC_061845.1:31612834-31615334 GCF_019202785.1 Penaeus chinensis
AATGAAAAAAGAAAAAAAAAAACATGGCGAGGCTCCTTCTGATTTTTTATTTTATTTTTTTTATTCTTCAAGAACAAAATGGAGCCAATTTGGAATTATTAAGGCAAACCTAATTATTCATGGCTCACCTAATACGGCCTTACGAGCACCAGAACAAGCTCTAGGTGTAATTACATTGAACGAGACTGTACTTTGACGGTGAACAAGGTGGTTGCTTCTAAATTGCCTTATTGATTCTTCCTCTCTCAATTATAGGTTTACGAGGAAAGGATGAGGTAATCCAGGTCGGTACGTTTTTCATAATGACTCGAAATTGCATTCATTACTATGCCTTGTCCCTATTCAACGTGTTTCCAAGAGAGAAATTTACTTCACGGGCGTACACTGGCTTAAACATACGTACGCACGGACAGTCGGATAGTTTTCATCACGGGCACACACACACACACACACACACACACACACACACACACACACACACACACACACACACACACAAGCACGGACAGATATATATATATATATGGACTGCCGCGATGGTCCAGTAGTTAGAGCACTGGACTCCGGCCCTTGTGGTCCCGAGTTCAATTCCTCGCCACGGCAGTTGTAAACAATGCCTGCGCTCTGACTGCTTCCTCGAGCCCGAGAAAACGACATATTGCCTTGAAAATTCAAACGCAGGTGTCGTGGGGAAGTCACCGCCGTGGCACAAGTGTTAGCGCGCCGAACCGCGGTTGATTAGGAAGGGCATCCAATCAGGCAAGGGTGACACTGCCATATATCCTCTCAATAGTGAATTGAGAGAGGCCTATGTCCTGCAGTGGAATGAATAGCTGTAAATAATAATAATAATAATAATAAATATTTTTATATATATATATATTTATTCGATTCCACTTGCATGTCTGGTTGGTTTATTTTCGTACTTTTCCCCCCATACCTTTTTTTATGTTAAAAAAAGACTGCAATCGTTTTAAATTCTTTCGCTGGTGATTGTCTTTCATACCCCCGCCCCCCCACCCCCCCAACCAACCAATATGTTGACGTTGGAACATTATCAGCTCAAGAACATTCTTCAAGTGGAATTCACCTCACTGCAAAAGAAGAATGTACTATGGACTCCGAACGCGCATTTCTTTCTAATATACAGCAACCAATAAAGAAAATTCTCATCGTGTTTTCCGTACAATATACGTAGATTGAAAATAGCATCGGAATCCCTTCGTCGGTTAGAAAATTCCTCATCCTTAAAACAGGAAGAGAGTCGAATACCTTTATAGTGTTTCATAGACGACCAAACAACAGGAAGGTCAATTATTTTTTCAACGAATGAAAAAACTCAGCCAAGGGACCTTTTTTTTGTGGTACTTTTGAGGTTCACTAAACTTTAAAATGCACTAATTTCGCTGATGTTGAAATTATACCAGGTTTTTTTTTCTTTAAAATGTCTCCCCTGCTCTTTGCGTTGGGGAATATGAAGGGGAAATCCTGAATTGACGTTACTAGCTCTTGCCATTAAGACTAATTTTGATATTCGTTCCAGGATGACTAACCATTTTTTTGAACGTAACTCTTATTAGCGTTAGTGTATTTTCTTAATGATTATCTTTTTTTTTTTTTTTCTTGGGAGGGGAATCTGTTATCATCAATCTGAACTTTTCTTTTGAATCACAGTTATATATTTTTTTCTTTGACAAGCTAGAATAAATGGTTATCCTTTCTCGCCTCTCTACTAGTCGCGTTCTTTCGCCTTTACATTTTTAACTTCTTCCCTCTCTCTATCTCGCTCCTCTCTGATGATCCCCCCTCTTACTCTCCCCCCCTCTCTCTCTCTCTCTCTCTCTCTCTCTCTCTCTCTCTCTCTCTCTCTCTCTCTCTCTCTCTCTCTCTCTCTCTCTCTCTCTCTCCTCTCTCTCTCTCTCTCTCTCTCTCTCTCTCTCACTATCTCTCTCTCTATCTCTTTCTCTCTCTCTCTCTCTCTCTCTCTCTCTCTCTCTCTCTCTCTCTCTCTCTCTCTCTCTCTCTCCCTCCCTCCCTCCCTCCCTCCCCCTCTCTCTCTCTCTCTCTCTCTCTCTCTCTCTCTCTCTCTCTCTCTCTATCTATCTCTCTCTCTCTCTCCTTCCCTCCCTCCCTCCCTCTCCCTCTCTCTCTCTCTCCTCCTCCCACACTTTCCTTCTGATTTCTCCCGTTATTTCTCCCTTCCCTCCAGACTCACTTTACGCACGACACAGATAACGACCCTTAATTCTCTGCTAAGTATTGATTATCTTAATATTATCTTAATTGACCCTTAATTCTCTGCTAAGTATTCCTGTCTAAAGTGAAAAGTACTCCACTTTTACGAGAAAGAAAAAAAAAAAAAAGCTGGGTGCGATGAATAAGTTATTGCTGAGGCTGCCTAGATTTACGAGGTAATGGCCCTGTTATGAGTGTTGTTACTCAAAGGGTTTTTATAATGACGTTGGTACTAGAATTCTTTCACTACTGATGACGAAGATGA
>NC_061845.1:31622834-31627834 GCF_019202785.1 Penaeus chinensis
TTCGCATGCTGTGGCTGCCGTGTTAAATGGGTTATTAATCGAATTCTCTTGATGAGGATAATGTCCGTCGGTCGAGCGTTGGCCAAAAGAGGGATGTCATCGGGAGAGAAGCTTTTTTCTTCCACTTCTGTTCGCGATTCCCGCGGCGAGTGTCATTACACACATACACATCCTCTACGTACATATTTACATATATTTCGTCACACAAACACACACACACACACACACACACACACACACACACACACACACACACACACACACACACACACACACACACACACACACACACACACACACACACACACACACACACACACACATCTTCTACGTACATGTATTTACTCACACAAACACGCACACACAAACTGACGCTTGTATGGGTGTGTGCGTATTATCATAGGCAGATTCTGTCGCCTTATCCCCCACTGACCGTCCAGTATTGATTTTGTTGTATGTAAATTAGAATACCACGAGGCTGTTTCGCTCACAAATTGAATTATCAGTCGGCAGGTAAGCTTGCACGCCAATTGAGCTGCAACATTGTAACACCATTGCAGGACGCAAGTGCTGGGCACGTCATGTATATATATATCTCGTGTTTTCATGTCTTAGGGGTTTTGTTAAAATTATTGTACATAATACAGTGCAGTGGGTAGTATTGTATCTTAATTACTCTTGCTAATTAGGTCATTAGCGCTGCCACCACCTGGTAAGTACGTCCAGGAACAATACATGTACCGAAAGGGGAAGACGTCTAGAAGGGTGTAAATTGATAAAAAGGAAAGTTTGTATGTAAGAAAAGGAAGAATGACCTAATCCACAAGGGTTTCCTGGTAAGCGTGCTAAATCCCGAGGGGAGTGCGTGTCAGTCTTAAGGGCTGACGGAAGGTCGTCAATTGCTTGCCACAGGAAGCCAAGTTATGGTATCATTTGTCTCTTAAAAAGAGTTTAAGTAAAAGGAGGAATGACACTCACGAAGCTTAAAGACACATTTATTTTTCAAAACACTTTAAAAAACACTTATAAAAGAATGCGAAAGTTAAACATGGTGTACATGTATACTTAAAAAGAACGAGCCATAAAACCAGAACCTTACAGACAAAAAACACAAAAGAAGCACTCTGTTTATACTATAAACAATGAAATACTTAAAAAATTCCACCTTACCGCCACTGAAACCGTCCTTACAACCGCAGGGGAACCACACACACCAAAAAAAAGGGGTCTACATCGGTCGCTAAGCACGTGAACGGACAGCCTATATCCCCTGCGTCTTTCCGCTTGTTTCCCGGGCTATGTATACCAGACCCCCAGCAAGGATCTCATTAGTGGGCTAGTAATTCCCCCTCCCTAGATGGCGTGGCTGCCCCCCCCCCCCCCCCCCCCCCAAGAAAATATAGTTTGCGTATCTATTCTAGTGCTTGTCACCCTTACTCCCCTTAAAATGGCATTTAAGACCATTAGAAAATAAAAAAGTGCATAAAAAATATATAAAAGAAAATGGTTATGGTTCTCTTTAAATCAAGGATAAAGTTAATGATTATGAAGTAAAATTTATGTAAAACATTAAAAATACCAAGAGAAGGAAGTAACATCATCCACGTGGGTTTGCTTTCTCCAGGGGAAACTCGGGTGTTCTCGGTGCTCCGGCGCGGCTGGCTACGTATGGGTCACTGCGGTATAATGGGCTTCCTGAGTACGGGGTTTGTGCTTACATGTGTGTGTGTGTGTGTGTGTGTGTGTGTGTGTGTGTGTGTGTGTGTGTGTGTGTGTGTGTGTGTCTGTGTGTGTGTGTGTCTGTGTGTGTGTGTGTGTATGTATGTGTGTGTGTGTGTATGTATGTATGTATGTATGTATGTATGTATGTATGTATGTATGTATGTATGTATGTATGTATGTATGTATGTATGCATATATGTATGTATGCAAATATACACAAGGAATCATTGCCAGTATTTTTGAACTTTAATTTGTCTTAAAAATATATATACCAACATTTCCTGTTGTTACAGCCATCAACCCCGCTTAACCTTTCCCATGAGTCACAGCAAACACGCATTAACTCTCCGGGTACAATCAGTCTGTCAGTCAGTCACTCTCTGGCTGCATCTATTATCTTGAACAGATAAGAGTGCAAACTATCTCCATTTCCGGTCCTTTCCCATTTCTATTTTCCTTCGTCTAGGGATTATCCCCAACACTGGTCTTTCCACCGATCCTCTTGGTCTTTCGGGATACTTCAGGAGATTCTAAAATGGGCTTTTCTGGCATGTTGGTTGGGAAGCTTCAGCAGTATTGTCTTTGTTTGGGTTGGTTCACCATTTGTTTCCAATATTTCTGTTTAAATAAATTCATTTATACTCTCTCTCTTTCTCTCTCTCTTTCTCTTTCTCTCTCTCTCTCTCTCTCTCTCTCTCTCTCTCTCTCTCTCTCTCTCTCTCTCTCTCTCTCTCTCTCTCTCTCTTTCTTTCTTTCTTCTCTCTCTCTCTCTCTCTCTCTCTCTCTCTTTCTATCTATCTCTCTCACACACAAACACACACGCACTGTGTATCCAGATATAACCCTATAAAGTCTGATGACAGATTATCCGCCCACAGGAAGCAGCGAGATCACCTAGACGTCGCCAGAACCACGCTGAACTCTTCGGCAGTTTACGGAGAAATTAATAATTCATGATGAGGCTCGATATATACGACCTTGGCCCAGGAATTGTAGATATGATGGAAGTTATCGACAACACGATGGCTTTTCGAAGGCGCTGTGAGTTTGTATTAAGGAAGAGGACATGCTGTCAGTGTTTTTCGACTAACAGGATGCTGTTTTATACGAATGCGCACCAGGGGCCGGATTTGGTAACTCACGAGATCGTGTTGGGTTTGTTCACATATTAAATCAAGGTGCTTTATCATTTCTCGCAACGAGCGAAGTTTCAGAACACTTGCGAGGTCGGAAACACTACTCCATTCGAGAGAAATTAGCGGCTGCCCGAAACCACTGGTCACGCTTCAAAAGTGAGAGTTTTTTTTTTTTTTTTTTTTTTTTTTTGGTAGGGGGAGGGGTAATTACTGTATTAAATCAACATATTTAGGAGGCATAGTGTGTAATATAAATAATCTGTGTAATATATATAAGGATGACCTTTGCCGAAAAACCGAGGCCTTGGAAACACTTACTGTGGATGTAGTGTATATTTCTAAGTTCTGAAACATAATTAGCTACGACTTTTTAATGAAAATGTAAAGGTTCCATCATTAATTTCCTCTTTACTAACAAAATATGATCAATGTCTAATAACAACTGTTGCCAATTTACATAAGCACAACACCTAATACCCTAATGTAAAATTATTATGGAAGCTGGTACATGACGACTAAAAATCATTTTTATTGGATTCTTATAACGAATTTGTTATACCAGGTTCTATTTATGAAGGTATATTGGAATGTTTTATGTAATCCTCAGTATGATTTTTTAAAGAGCTAAGAGTACTGAGAACAGCTAGTGTTCTGTCCTAGGACAGGCCCTTTTTGGCATCTATTTTCTCCATGGCCCTCTATTCTCTGTTAATTCACTTAACATGCCCAGTCTTTTCTACTGGACTGAGGGCCATTTCCTGAAATGTCTGCCATAAATAAAAGGGAAGATCAGTCAGGCTGGTTTCCCGAGACACTGTTTAAGAAGGGTTGCCAGACCCTGGCAGGTGCTCCGCTCTGGGTCGAAGTGTGGTTTATACTCATTCCCAGGAGTACTATATATCTATATGTATAAAAGGTAAGAATAAGAATTAACATTTTCACAGTACAAGGTCAAATACATTTCTTATATTGTGAAAATATTAATTCTCATTCATACCTTTTATACATTTGTCAACATGAATAGGGTTCATATATCTATATCTGTACATATCTATACATATATATACACACACATATACATATATATACACATATATATATACATATATATACATATATATTCATATATATACACATATGTGTGTGTGTGTGTGTGTGTGTGTGTGTGTGTGTGTGTGATGTTTTCGGCAAATAACTCTAGCAAGAATTGATAAAGTGGTAATAACAAAAAATTGTCACTGGTGAAAGTAGCCATTATACCTGTCACTAACTTGAAAAAGTATTATCACTTTTTATTTGACTCAAAAACAAAGCAGTCACTTGATACTAAGCTTTTTCTGAGTTATGATTACTCTTTTTTCGTTTTTCGTTTTTTCTTTCTATTGTAACATAATTCTGAATAAAATAATCTCTTTTCTACATGTGATGGACATTATTCATATGAACCATTTACTATAACTCAATTTGTCAAACTTTTGACTTTTTCTTTTCTTTTTTGCACTAGCCATTCCTTTTGCAAATATTGTTTAATCATATTTCACATGAACTTTTCACAAAGAAACTATCATTAGTAAACTTCATATTAGTGCTACCAAAGTTCAGTGGTTACTTCTCTGTGATTGGTCAATTTTATTCCTGGTAAGCGCTGATTGGTCGATCGAGTCGTTCTTTTAGGAAATAAAGCCGAAGAGACCTTACGTTAGGAAATACGGTTGTAAAGGTCACGAGACCCTTACACTGTTCGGCGTTTGAAAATGAGTCAAGTCGCTGGTTGAAAAATCGTTGATACCTCTCTTAATTGCTTCAAGAAATAGCGTTTACGAGAGTTTAGTAAATCCGGTTAAACAATCAGAGAACTGTCATGCACGGAAGGCTGGTGAAAGCAAGTGACAAGAAGATTTTGGCAATTTCATCACGTAATTTGCTTTTCATTTGAGTTTTGATGACGAAGATGAGATCAAGACGACGAAGGCGACAAATTCTCTTTTACCGATCCCTAAAAATGGGTTCCAAAAATGTTTTTAGCTCATCTGTCGAGTCTCAGAGGAATATTCTTAAGGCGAATAAAGTATGAATGCCGTTATATAGTTCCATTAGACATGGTGGATATTTCAGTGCCAGCGTTGCCTTACGCCCTTACGG
>NC_061845.1:31690334-31692834 GCF_019202785.1 Penaeus chinensis
GTGAGGCGCTGGCAGGGGGCGTGAGGGGAGGGGGAGACGCCTTTCAGAAATCGGCCTTCGTCTAGAATGTATCCGTGGGAAGTTAAGGAATCAAAGTCGACTGTTCAGGTGATTTGATATTCGATACATTCAAGGGAGATCGGAGCTTTGTGTGAATCGCAACACAGACGATGCACGGCAGGAATTATTTAAGTTATAAAATGCCTTTACGTTCTACGTTGTTGTAGAAGTGTACCTGTTAATTGTTTATCATTATAAGGCACAGATGTAAAGAAAGCAATTATCGAGCTAACTGATTATAGCGTACTAGTTAAGTACGTGACAACAAGGAAAAGATAGGGCTCATCAACGTAATTTTAACGGCCTTCAGCACTGACTTCCTTGCTGCGTGTTCAGGTGCGAGCTCCGTGGATCAAGGAATTCATCTTCACGGACCAAGACGCCTACATCATCCCCGGCCTCGAGCACGTGACCCTCGGAGGGACGCGCCAGTTCGCCAACAGCAAGCTCGTCGTCGACGAGTTCGATTCGCGAGCCATCTGGGAGAAGTGCAACAGGCTTGTGCCGAGCCTCAAGGACGCCAAGGTGAGGGGGGGCGGGGTGCCTGGGAGGACGTCTCGGGGAGGGGAGGGAGGCAGAGAGAGAGAGGGCCGCGAGATTGGTTATTTTGGAGAGTGGTCCGCTCTCTCTCTCTCTCTCTCTCTCTCTCTCTCTCTCTCTCTCTCTCTCTCTCTCTCTCTCTCTCTCTCTCTCTCTCTCTCTCTCTCTCTCTCTCTCACTTTCTCTCCTTCCCCCTCCCCCACCCCGTCCACTATAATTAATTCATAAGCACTCCACAGTCTATGCTATAAATTATCAAATGACTTGAAAAGCTACTTAGTTCAACAAACAGTGCCCTGAGTGCTCCAGCCCTTCCAGGTGGTGCGGGAGTGGGTTGGCCTCCGGCCCTACCGCCACATCACCAGGGTCGAGCGCGAGGTCATCACGTCCAAGCAGGGGAAGGCCGCGCATGTAAGACCCCAATGCTGAAAGGTTCCGTTGACGCTGGGTATACTCTTTAGATTACATGCTCTATACTATCTATAAGGGAGTCAGGCAGGAGCAGTGCTCGTGGATTCTTAGGGAAAATCAGGTATTCTTCGTGTCAGACTCCAAAGCTTCTGTCTCCCCATCAGGTCGTGCACAACTACGGCCACGGGTCCTACGGCGTGATGGGGGCGCCGGGCACCGCCATGCACGCGGTGCGCCTCGCCGTGGAGGTACTCGACGCCGGCGCCAAGGCCAGGCTGTAGGGGAGGGACCTGGAGGCGAGGCAGGCGAGGAAGGGGCGCTGATGGGAACGGTCTGAGTGAAGTTGAGGCTTGTCTTCATGTGGGATAAACCAGTATACATGCACATGTGCGTGGAAATGCACACGAGAAGGCACACATACACACACACATAAGAATAATAAATATGAATACACAGCCACACACACACACACACACACACACACACACACACACACACACACACACACACACACACACACACACACACACACATTTGTGTGTGTATATATATGTATATATATATGTGTGTGTTTGTGTGTGTGTGTGTGTGTGTGTGTGTGTGTGTGTATGTGTATATATATATATATATATATATATATATTATTTATATTTATATATATATATGCATATATATATGGTTTTCATAAACACCCATAGCTATGTAGAAATCCTGATGTGGCATGCATTTATGTGCATACAAAGCTTTAATAAAAGTTATATACATATATACAATTCAAAGATCAAGAGCATTTTTTTCTGTAACATTACTATCCCTTCTTATATCTCCCAAACTATCAGAACAGACGAGCAATTTCCTGGCAAGAGCATTCCCTACCATGGTTGTCACAGGTGGCTTCGAGCAAATATATCACTGTCATGAGATGATTTATTGTGACGTCTTGTAAATCCCTGAAAATGGTTATCTTGTCTACTCTCCTTCCTGACACCTGTTTAGCCTCGTTTCCCCCCTCTAGCCCTGTCTTTATAAACGAAAACAGATCATTTTCTTTCCATGATCGATATTATTTATTACTTTTCGAATGCCCGCTTTCCCATCCGACCTGAAGTGAATGGCTTAGTTGAAAATATTTTTTGGCGTAATGGCTGACGGACGATTCTGGCGCTGATGTCTTCCCGATGGCGTTCGCTTGGCCTTTACTGTGATAAGACCCCGATTGGATCGCAACCCTTGCGCCGAAAAGTAAAAGGACATTTTCTCTTTGTTCGTCTTCTACGATTGCTTGGTGTTTCTCCATGATGGTTGAGGGTGAAGAAAACACCGATGAAAACTAAAGTAGGTTCATTGGAGATCAGCTCTGACAATTAAATACGGAACTCGTCATGTTCCTCTGCCCCACACGCCAGGCTCCGTCTGCGACTGTCTACTGCCAGACGTGTGACTACAGAGACAAACTAAAATGTTGTACTCTATAACATACAGAGATTCT
>NC_061845.1:31717834-31720334 GCF_019202785.1 Penaeus chinensis
CAAAAAGATAAAGATATTGACAATAACATTAAAACCAAAAAACTCACATTCCCTCTCCTTTGTCCCAGCAATAAACTTCGAAAAGGCAATAATAATGCTGATGATAATGCTGATGTAAAACCGACATTTCCCTTCTCCCTTGTTTGTCGAGCGGGGTTCCCGAGCCGTGACGTCATTCCCTCGGCGAGTCCGTCTCTGGGCTTCGCGGGACAGCGTTCGGGATCATCGAATCGGCTTGGGCTGAGAGTTGCATGAGTACGCGAGAAGGGAGGGGAGGGGGGGGAGGGGAGGGGGGGGGTGGCGGCGTGGTTACCTATAGCTTGCGCACTCACTGAGCACTGGGACATATATGTTCTCTCTCTCCCTCTCTATTTATCTGTCTGTCTGTTTGTCTCCTTCCCCCTCCTTCCTCCCTGCCTCTCTCTCTCTCTCTCTCTCTCTCTCTCTCTCTCTCTCTCTCTCTCTCTCTCTCTCTCTCTCTCTCTCTCTCTCTCTCTCTCTCTCTCGTTCTTTCTCTCATTCTCTTTTTCCCCCCTCCATCCACCCATCCTTCCTTCTCTCCTTCCCTCCCTCCTCCCTCCTCCTTCCTCTATCTCATTATAAGCAAAGATCTCAACGATTTAAGGTCAGTGAGAAATAATCGACATAATGAAATACCCGGTGTTCTCCTAAAACTCACCTGAACGCATTGCCCAGTATCAGAAGTATTGGAAACATTTACCTGCGTCGTCTTGAGTTCCGGTAGGGTCAATGCAAGTCGTAATTCTGATAATCCATACAAGGAGTGGGTAGGGCATGCGCTAGAGGAGGTGGTCATGCACTGGAGGAATTGTTAATAGTCCAGATCAGTCTCATGCACAGGGGCACTCTCCTCCTCCGTACAGTTTCAGAAGAACCTCGATCTGTCCCCCTACCCCCCCTCTCCCCTTCTTTCAACGCTGACAGGGTGAGGAAACTTCAGTAAAAGGGCATGTCTAGTTCAAAATAGGTATGTAATGGACTGACATCAGTATTAGTCAGCAGACGCGATCACTCTGTTTCCGAATATGCAACGTGGTCAGAAGATAATTATGCTTACTATCAATTGTAATATATTTTCAGAAACCTTTCCATTTAATGCGTTTTCCTGTGGTATGCGAGATATGATTATTGTTTTATAAGGAACTGTTTCGTTACTTTTGTTCTGTTTCGTTTATTTTTATCAACTTTATTTAGTCCTTAAAGGAAATTCTGCAAATCATTAACCCTGTCTGATCTCACTCAAGTATACTATAGATTTTTAAAACCAGTGGGGCCGCGGTCATGGCTACAGGTGCGTGATTGGATCCCCATGGAAAAGATGCTAAGAATCATTGCTGTGGTTGCTTTAGGTAGGATTCCGCCCACACACACACACACACACACACACACACACACACACACACACACACACACACACACACACACACACACACACACACACAAGGCTCGTCTTTTGTGGCTAGGAAGTTCAACAGTATCAACGTATCGTCATCCCTTCTGACAATAAATAAGAGCTAATGTGATAAAGGATTGAAATTTCCTCAAATAACGATATCCATTTCATGTTTTTTCCTTCCTCTTCTTTTTCTTCTTCCTATCTCTCTCTCTCTCTCTCTCCCTCTCTCTCTCTCTCTCTCCCTCTCTCTCTCTCTCTCTCTCTCTCTCTCTCTCTCTCTCTCTCTCTCTCTCTCTCTCTCTCTCTCTCTCTCTCTCTCTCTCTCTCTCTCTCTCTCTCTCTCCTTCTGATATTTAGATTTCTTCTACACATTTTTTTATGTATCTATTTTTTATTTCAAAGATACTCTACTCGTTTCATTGTATTTTACTTTTTTCATTTATTCTTTTATCATTGATTCCTTTTCATTTTGAGTTTGTTTTTTAGCTGCAGAAATTTAAAAATGTGTAAGACGACCAGGGGGAGAGAGCGAGCATTAGTTGCATGCCATTATCATCACGCATTTCTCCGTTCCTCGATGGCAGGGGTATTTGTGTTGCTGTAAATGATGAATAACTGCCTCATCCCTGTCAGACCGAGCTACCGTTGCGTCAACTCATTAAGCGAAGTGACAGCACCCTTTCTCAATAGTTTTCCCGTGGATGTGTGATGGTAGCTTAATCAGAATGAGTGACTGTTATTATTTTTCACTGGGTTTTATAGATGGGCAAGGGGGGCGGGGGTGATGGTTAAATTGGTTCTATCCTCTTCATCATCATCATTATCATTATCAGCTTCATCATAACCATCACAATTATCATTGTCATCATCCTCATCATTAGCACCATCATCATCACCATCATTGTAATCATTATTATCACCATCAAACCAATCAGCAGTAGCAATAACACTGCCAACATTAATACCGCCATATATTGATACTATAAATATACATGCCTCTGTTTTGCACATTACACACATGGGGCATCTGCTTGCCCTCAATGAAACACGCAAGAGTGGTGACAATTTGACTGAGTCCTCTTC
>NC_061845.1:31725334-31727834 GCF_019202785.1 Penaeus chinensis
ATGAATTTCTTCGCAATACGAGATGAAGTTCACCGGTTTCAAATATATTTTCTTTTCATTTACCTATTGTTATTGCGTTGTTATTGTTATTAGTGTGTTGTTACTGATTTCGTTATTATTTAGTTGTAACTGATATTATTGTTATTATTATTAATGTTGTTGTTACTGTTTTTATTGTTATTGTTATTGTTATCATTATCATTATTATTATTATTATTGGTAGTATCACCACCATCATTATTATCATTATAAGTCATTCATTTTTGTAATTGTTTTGTTATTGTTATTATTATCATTGTCATTTTTATTATTACTGTTATTGTTATTGATATTATCCTTATTATTGCCGATGTTTTATTTTCATCTTTATCTTCATTGATATTATTATTTTCATTATTATTGTGATAATTATTACCATCCATTTCATTTTCGTGTGATTTAGCCATTATTATTATTTCTAATATTATCATCATTAATATTATTATCACTATAATCATCATCATCACCTTCAATATCACACCATCCTTTTTACCTACAAGTGGGGAAGCTGAAAAAAAGTATTATTACGTTACCCGACCTTTTTGAAATGCATAGCTGAGAAAGTACTCTATTTTATTTGTTCCTTTGTTTTCTATACATGTCTGTAGTGTAAGGTAGGCCTTGGGGTTCTGTGTGGCGAAATAGGAACAGTACAACACCCATAACATCGCTGTACGGGAGCTTCGAAAGAGGAACATGGCATCGGGTTTACGTAAACAGTGTATGGTTTCTAATGGTACAACACTTTGTTTTTGTGTTGGTATCAGGGCGACATAAGGGAGGTTGTCTTTCGCTCCTAAGTGAAGGGCATAAAGTAGCGAGGTTATTAATATGTCTGTGACATCTTTTCTCTTGATGTTAGGGTAACATAAGGCAGCCTGTATTTAATTAGATTCCGAAATAGCGGGCATAGAATAGCGAGGTTGCAAATGGTATATAATGTCTGTGATATCTTGTGTCTTGATCATAGGTCAGGTTGTATTTAACACGTAAATGGCGGGCATAGAGCAACCAGGCAAATCTCTCAAGCGGACAAAATTCCATTCCATTTTTGACGTAATATTACGTCACCCGTCCTTCCCCGCAAGGACGAAATATTACGCCACCTCCGTCCAAGGACTCAGAAACAGAAAGACGAAATAGCGAAACTCTTGCAAGGTAGGGAAGTGGATAAAGGGGACGGGGAGGGAGGAGTCGGAAAATAGGAGCCGAGGGACGCAAGAGGACGAGCTGACGAGGCGGCGGGAATGTCCGCGGCGGAGGCGTGAGGGCGCCCGCACTTTTATAGAGCCGAGTTTAGGGACACATTTACGGCCGGCAGACTTTGCCAACTCATACAATAAAAAAATCTGTAATGTTTATGCCGTAATTTCACTTTCGGTTTTCTATTGGGATGCTTCCATAACGGCCACAGAGAGGCAGGAAGTTTGTAAAATCCAGAGTAATAATGAGAACGACGGACCAGTGGCGGTAGACACAGGACCCGCATGTCTTCGACGCGTCTGCATAGGAATTCTCTCGCCACGCTCATTCCTGGGATGGTAGATGCGCCCGTTACAGTCGTGCGGCGCTGTCGTTATTATCAATTGAAGACTGGATTGGTTGTTGGGTCCTCGCGCGCCGATGAGGGATTTTTACGGCGCCCACTTGCGCTGTGCACTCAAATTTTGTTCCTGTCAGCCGGGGTGCTTTGCTCTTAATGATGCTTATTGCCCGCTACGCTCTCTTTCTTTCTCTCGCTCTTGCTCTATCTCTTTCTCTTTCTCTTTCTCTTTCTCTTTTCTTTCTCTTTCTCTTTCTCTTTCTCTTTCTCTTTCTCTTTCTCTTTCTCTTTCTCTTTCTCTTTCTCTCTCTCTATCTATCTATCTATCTATCTATCTCTCTATCTCTCTATCACTCTATCACTCTATCACTCTATCACTCTATCACTCTATCACTCTATCACTCTATCACTCTATCTCTCTCTCTCTCTCTCTCTCTCTCTCTCTCTCTCTCTCTCTCTCTCTCTCTCTCTCTCTCTCTCTCTCTCTCTCCTTCACTCATTCTCTCTCTCTCTCTCTCTCTCTCTCTCTCTCTCCTTCACTCATTCTCTTCTCTCTCTCATTCACTCATTCTCTCTCTCCTTCACTCATTCTCTCTATCTCTCTCTCTCTCTCTCTCTCTCTCTCTCTCTCTCTCTCTCTCTCTCTCTCTCTCTCTCTCTCCTTCACTCATTCTCTCTCTCTCTCTCTCTCTCTCTCTCTCTCTCTCTCTCTCTCTCTCTCTCTCTCTCTCTCTCTCTCTCTCCTTCACTCATTCTCTTCTCTCTCTCATTCACTCATTCTCTCTCTCTTTCACTCATTCTCTCTCTCTCTCTCTCTCTCTCTCTCTCTCTCTCTCTCTCTCTCTCTCTCTCCTTCACTCATTCTCTCTCTCTCTCTCTCTCTCTCTCTCTCTCTCTCTCTCTCTCTCTCTCTCTCTC
>NC_061845.1:31731529-31734029 GCF_019202785.1 Penaeus chinensis
GTGTGAATAATGTAAAAAAAGAACGAATGTTCCAGCAAAATATATTATGGTTACTAGAGGTACGTGATTACTGGAGATGGGATTTCCTGGTTTTGTGTAAGGCAGAATGTGTAAGGGAAGAGGTCCTTAAATTTCCTTTTATAATATATATAATAAAATATAAAATATATATATATATATATAATATTTTATATAAATATATTATATATATATTTTAATATACATATATTATACATATATATATTTATTTATTTATACAAACACACACACATACACACACCACACAACAAAACACACACATACACACACATACACACACACTTTCACCACACACACACACACACACACACACACACAACACACACAAAAAAACACCACACACACACACACACGTCACACACACAACACACACAAACAACACACACACATATATATATATATATAAATATATATTTATATATATGTATATGTGTATGTATGTATGTATGTATAATGTATGTATGTATGTATGTATGTATGTATGTATATATATATATATATATATATATATATATATATATATATATATATACACACACATCTATATGTATACTCACTCACACACACATGAATAAATCATACATGAAAAAGTTGATCCACACATATCATAAGGACAAAGAAAATTATCTTTTACGTTCACATTTTTTCTTGCTACGAGTCTGCTGAACGGTAAGAATACAACTGAACCTGATTTTTCTTCTCATCCTCTTATAGGCATCTGGAAAAAGTGAACAAAGTGCCGTGAAAAACATCGCAAGGAAATGAGCCAGGAAGGCGGCCGGCGATTCGGCGCGAGGAGACTGGAAGGCTTTTCTGCGTTGTGTCTTTGTTCGTGGTTTTGTTTCTTTTGGTCATTTATTTGTCGGTTTGTTTGTCTGTTTATTCTCTTTGTTTTTAGTTAATTTATTTGTCGTTCTGTTTGTCTAATTATTTTCTTTGTTTTGTTTGTCCGTTTATTTTATTTGTTTTGTTTGTCTGTTTATTTTCTTTGTTTTGTTTGTCCGTTTATTTTATTTGTTTTGTTTGTCTGTTTATTTTCTTTGTTTTGTTTGTCCGTTTATTTTATTTGTTTGGTTTGTTTTGTTGAGTTCTTTGTTAATTTGTTTTTGTTAATCTGTATGTTAATTCATTTAGTTAATTTATTTAATCTTATTTTTTTTATAATTGATTTATTTGTTTGTTTATCTTCTTTGTTTAATTGTGTGTTCATTCTGATTTATTCGTCATTTTGTTTGTCTGTTTGTTTGTCTGATTGATTGATTGATCGATTTGCGTGCCATGTTATTTAACTATTTATAGATTCATTCGAGAATTATTCACCTGTTCATTCATTTGTTATTTATTCGTCTCTTCGTTCATTCATTTATCATTCATTATCTTTTCTTCCATTCATATTTCATCCACTTATCTCTCCATTCATTTATCACTCACATTTATTCCTCCATTTATCCTTCATCCATCCATCCATTTACGTATTAATGTATTCGCATTTCCAATCCGCGGCGCATTTCCAAGTTGTTTACTCCTCGTAGGCAACCGATAACTTGGACATGCAAATGCACCATAACTCTGCATCGCGAAGCCTTCCGCTCTCTGCAAAATAATCAACAGCGCTTTCTCTCCGGCTTCCCGGCGGTCACGGCGACGTATCAGCTGCGGTTCAGCTCCGTCTGTGTGTGTGTGTGTGTGTGTATATTTAGGTGGGTGTGTGTGTATATGGATATATATATATATATATATATATATATATATATATATATATATATATATATATATATATACATATATATATATTAGAATAATTATATATATATATATTTATATATATATGTATATATATATTAGAATAATTATATATATATATATATATATATATATATATATATATGTATATACATATATTGCTAAGACTGCGGTTCACGACGACGTCTCACTCGCGGTTCAGCTTCTTCGATTAAGTGACGGATTTCAGCCGCGGTTGGCTCTGGGTTATTCCAGCTTTCTGTCCTGTATCTTTGGCGGTTTTGTTGTGGTTTTCTAATCTCCGTGTTGGTGACGCAAGATCTTGGCCTGATAATGGAAGAGCAGCGGGGGGAGGGGGAGGGGGAGGGGGGGAGGGGGAGGCGTTCCTCTTGTTTTTCTTATTCTTATTCTTAATATCCACCTCCTCCTTTTTTCTTCGAATTCTTCTTCCTCGTTTTTCTTATTCTTATTATATTCCTCTTTCTCCTCCTTCTTCTTTTTCTTCTTCTTCTCCTTCTGTTTTCCTTTTTTTATTATTTCTGCTTCTTCCCTTTCCTTTTTTATTATTTTTTTTTTTTCTTTCTGTTCTTTTTCCTTATGGAAAATTTCCCGGATTTTAGGTCGATTACTTTCAAACAATTTCCCGGATTTTTGGGTTGGTATTTCGGACGCGTTTCCGGATTTTCAAATAAATACCCGGATTTTAGGTCGGGGATTT
>NC_061845.1:31739029-31741529 GCF_019202785.1 Penaeus chinensis
ATTCCCACGCCCATAGGGGTCTCTGCGTCTGTCTGTCATTCCCTGAAGGCCTTTGAGGCGGAAGAGCAAGCACTGCGGCGCCGCCTGCGACCTGCCCATCAGTCACCGCATGCACCGGCCAGACGCAGACCTGCCCGCCATCTGGTCGCCCGCCAGCTGCCCGTGCGACGCAGCTGGCGCTTGTAGGTACCACCTGGGCGGGAAATTGCAGGCAGTTCAGGAAGTCTGGTTGCAAGAAGGCAGGTGGTGCAGGCCGGAAGAACGATAACGCCCATGACAATAGATTTATACATAGATACAACTGGGTAAACGGATTTTATAAAGATACAGTTCGCGGAAAGAAAAACGTTTTGTTGTGAGAGAAACGTTTGTGTAGTCAATGTTTTGAACCTTAAGTGAATATAGAGACCGACATTTATGAGTTTGGGAAAGCGATGGGAGATTTATTACACGGAATTAAGATAGAAATAAGGAATATAAAGATAATAAGAAAGGAAGCGTGGTGGCTGCATGTCCACAAGAGGGGGTGGGGAGACAAGGGAGGAAGAAGGAAGAAGAAAAATGGAAAGAAGAGACTAACAAGAAATAAAAAATCCAGAGAGAGAATCTAGAGGAAAAGAGAAGAAAAATATAAAAGAGGAGAGAGATAGGATCTTGAAAAAAAAAGTAAAAAAAAAAAAAAAAAAAAAAAAAAAAAAAAACAAGCAAGGGAAGGGAAGAATACAGGAAAGGGGAAAGAGAGAGAGGACGACGAAGAGGAGGAGGAGGAGCAGGAGGAAGAGGAGGAGGAGGAGGAGAGGAAAGGAGAGAGGAGAGATGGAGGGACGCAGGTGCACGGCAGGGCTCGAGGCGACTCTCCGACCCTTGGGAGCTTAAACCCAGTTGGTGCCGGGCGGTCCCACCTGTCATGCTCTGTCAAACTCCGCTCATACGCCGCGCTATGCTGTGCTTCCACTTACATCCTGGTTACACTGGGCGCCAGGATAACTTCATCACACTCGCTGCTCTAATCTCGTTACACTTACCCTTATCCCGGGCGCTGCACTTGAAACGTTTCATTACGGAGCGAGAAATACTATACTTTGCCTTTATTCCGAGTTCGGTCGCGAGCGAGGCAGGATGCAGGCCGGAGGAGGGGAGGGCCAAATGGGGCAGAGGGAGGGGCAGGGAGGGCCAAATGGGGCAGAGGGGGGGCAGGGAGGGCCAAATGGGGCAGAGGGGGGGCAGGGAGGGCCAAATGGGGCAGAGGGAGGGGCAGGGAGGGCCAAATGGGGCAGAGGGGGGGCAGGGAGGGCCAAATGGGGCAGAGGGGGGGCAGGGAGGGCCAAATGGGGCAGAGGGAGGGGCAGGGAGGGCCAAATGGGGCAGAGGGAGGGGCAGGGAGGGCCATGGGAGAGCCAGGGTGTGGAAGGGAGAAGGGGAGAAGGGGGAGCGGGAAGAGGAAAGGGGAGAGATCGGGAAAGAGAGAGAGGGAGTGAGGAGACGAAGAAAGGGAGAATGGAGAGCGGGAAGGAGAAAGGGGAGAAGAGAATGAGGGGGGAAAAGGTGAGAAGGATAGTAGGGAGGGAGGAAGAGAGGGAGGGCCGGAGGCATGGCCGGGCTGTCAGCGGGGCCACAGGTGCACAGTGCAAATTCATTGTTAAACAGAGCCTTGTGTGGGTGAGCCTCAACGCCCAGCTGCTGCCACTGCACCCCCCCCCCCCCCCCCCCCGCAATTACTTCTTCTCTCTCTTTTTATCCTCTCTCTCTCTCTCTCCCTCCTCTCTCTCTCATCTCCTCTCTCTCTCTTCTCTCTCTCCTCTCTCTCTCACTCTCCTCATCTCTCCTCTCTCTCTCATCACTCTCTCTCTCTCCTCTCTCCCTCTTCTCTCTCTCTCTCCTCTCTCTCTCTCCTCTCTCCTCTCTCTCTCTCTCTCTCTCCTCTCTTCTCTCTCTCCTCTCTCTCCTCTCTCTCCTCCCTCTCTCATCTCTCTCTTCTCTCCTCCTCCTCTCACCTCTATCTCTCCTCTCATCTCTCCCTCTCCTCCTCCCTCATCCTCCTCTCTCTCCTCCTCTCCACTCATCTCTCCCCTCTCTTCTCGTCTCTCTCATCTCTCTCTCTCTCTCTCTCCTGTCTCTTCTCTCGTCTCATCTCTCTCTCTCTCTCTCTCCTATCCTCTCTCTCTCTCCTCCATCTCTCTCTCCTCTCTCTCCTCTCTCTCTCTCTCTCTCTCTCTCTCCTCCTCTCTCTTACCTCTCTCTCTCCTCTCTCTCTATCTCTCTCTCTCTCTCTCTCTCTCTCTCTCTCCTCTCTCCTCTCTCATCTCTCTCTCTCCTTCTCTCTCTCTCTCCTCTCCTCTCTCTCTCCTCTCTATCTATCTATCTATCTATCTCTCTCTCTCCTCTATCTCTCCATCTCTCTCTCTCTCGCTCCTCTATCTCTCTCTCTCTCTCTTATACTCTCTCTCATCTCTCTCTCTCCCTCTCTCCCTCTCTCTCTCTCTCGCTGTCTCTCTCTCTC
>NC_061845.1:31746529-31751529 GCF_019202785.1 Penaeus chinensis
TTTTTTTTTTCTTCCAGCGAAGGGACATGAACTGCCTCATGGATTTCTCCGTCTCTTGTGAAGCGCTGATTTTTCCCCCTTTTTTCCCCCGAATACGAAACAATCAGCGCGCGCCTTCCTCCCGTCGCCCTCATGGCCCGCATGTCAACTTCGAAAACTTGGACCTATAATACATCGACCATTCCCGCGGCCACCTAAATCGCTCCTAAATTTAGAGCAGAAGCGGTTGGAAGGGAGGAAAGGGCAGGCGAGGAGAGAGGGAAAGAGGAGAGGGGGAAGACTAAGAGAGAGAGGAAAGGAGGAGAGAGGGAAGGGGGAGAAGAGTAGAAAGGAGGAGGAAAGAGAAGGACCATTGGAGAGAAAAGGGCGATTTGTGAAAAGGGGAATAGTTCACAGAGGAAATGAAGGGTAGTTCATGAAGGAAATAACAGAACGAAATAAATGGACAGAAGGAAAAAGAGGATATAAAAAAGCAGGATCGAACGAACTGAGCAAAGAACAAATATAGAAAGAGGAAAAGGAGGGAACGACAAATATAGAAAGAGAAAGAGGAGAAAAGGACAAAATATGAAATAAATATGGGACGTATGTGACTGACAGGATAGAGCCTTTTGTGGAAATTAGACCTGGTGCTCGTGGGCGAAGGGGCAGCGCAGGGCAAGGCAGAGCGGCGGGGAAATGCAGGGCAGGGGGTGTCCGGGGGTAAAGGAGGAGGGGGAGGAAGAGGAGGAGAGGGAGCTGGAGGAGGGGGAAGAGGAGAGAAAGGAGGAAGATGGGGGGAAGGGAAGGAGGAGGAGAAGGAGAATAAGAATAAGAATAAGAAGGGGAAGTGAAGAGAAAGAGGGAGGGAGAGGGAAACGGTGGAAAAGGTTGTGGAGGAAGGGGAGGAGGAGAAGGGGGAGATGGAGGTGGATGTAGAGGTTTTGGAGGAGGAGGAGAAAAAAAAGAGAAAGAGGGAAGGAGAGAGGAGGAGGAGGAGGAGGAGGAGGAGGAAGAAGAAGGAGGAAGGAGGAAGGAGGAAGGAGAGAGGAGGAGGAGGAGGGAAGAAGGAGGAATTAGAGAGAAGGATGAGGGCAGGAGAGAGGGCGTGAGCAAGTATGGGGACGTGGAGGCGGCGGCGGAGACGAACATTTTGTGATCAGCAGGACTTCGAAACGGACAGACGGGATGGCGTAGTAAGTCAAAACAAAGAACGAGCGAGGATGCGTCGGGGCAAGACAGTGGTATCGGCAGGGAGCAAGAGGAGTAAACAGAATAGAACTTTAAGAAGAGGGAAAGGGAGACGAAGGGTAAAGACTAGTGTGAAGACGAGGGTGCCAGCAGTGCAAGGGAGACGCGGTACTGTCCTGGGTTGTCAGGGTAAGGGATAGGGGGGGGGGGGATGGGGGAGGAGAGAAGAGCTGGGTGAAGAAGCGGAAGATGAGTGCTTCATTAATCGCAAAAAGCAGACACTTCTTAAAAAAAGAAAGCACAATTTACACAAAATATAATTATTAAGAGATGAGGGAGTGATCCTATTTTATGTAAAATAGTTTGTTCTTTTGTTCTCTGATAGTAAGAAGAGGAGCTACAAATTTAAGAGGGAAAAGGTTTCCGTGGACAGCATAAGGCCATTAGGCAGCGAGCTAAAGACACTAAGGGGAGGTTTCATACAAGATTAAGAGGAATTAGGAGAGGCAAGCTGACGCGAGGGAGAGGAGAGGCGACGAGACCGAGAGGAGCGAAGACCGGAGGGCCTGTCACAGCCTGTAGAAGCAGGTCCTGTGCGGGCAGAGGAGGAGGAGGACGTCGGGCGAGGTTCCATATCTGACTGCGCTGATTTCCGAATCACGTGATGAACTGCTTGCACGTGCTGGCTGCGTGCGGTGCCGGGGCATGCAGGCAGGCAGGCACGTCATGGCACTGGACGCACAAGAACTGTTCTGAAGGACTTGTACCCTCTTCGTTGTCCGTACTCGCTCACTCGTGCTTTTGGCATGTCTGAGTGTGAACGTGTAAGTGCTTAGGTGCTTGATAGTGCTTGCGCGTTCGTTTGCATCTCTGTATACAAGCGCTTATTAACGGCTGCAAACAAACGTAGTTTTGTGTATATTGTTATCCGTTGTTAGCAAAAGTGCGCATGTGCCGGTGTATATCATTCGCATGTATGTACAAGAGTCCGTGTGCGTTTGCATATGTAAACGCTGGCAGTGTTTATGCGTGCTTTCAGAGCCGAGTGTCCTGGGGACTAAAAATGCCTGCAGTAAAGCTTCTTTCCCTCCCGCGCTCTTCCCCAGCCTCCTTCCCGCGCCGTGACCTCGCAGCTCCGGCCTCTGTTGACTCACCAAGCCCTCCTCCCTCGCCGCTTCGAGGAGGGCGGTGCGTGGCCACGGGATGGGCCCTGGAACATTCTTCGCACATCGGACTTATCCTTACCCTTACTCTTCGCAATCTGCCGTGTCATTGCTCTCCTCGTTTCTCCAATTTGGGTGACAGGTGAGGGTGCGCGCTGTACAGAGGCAAATCAACACCTTTGCCTTATTTGGTGTCCCTTCTGTTTACTCGTGCGTTCTATGCTGCGCTTTACGAATTCACTCTTCTTTGTTCATGCAAGACCATACACGACCGAATTTCTTCGATTATACTAGATTATACTTAATCTGTAAAAAGAAAAAAATATCAGATTTACAGGCAACATTTTATCACTGTCGAATTCCCAGGGATAAATTTAGCTTTCGTCTCTTGAGAGTACAGTACAATTCGCTATAGTAGCCGCTCTTTTTTCTTTCTTTTATTTTCCTTTTTTACAATGCACTCGTTTTGTTCATCTTGACAAAGAACCCATTACTTCTACTTATTCTGCTTTTTGTTAATGATTATACAACAGAAGACTTCAGTTCTCCCCTCATAGTTATGCCTACACTGACCTCCATCACGTTAACATTAATATTACTACTACCGTTGTTTCTACTATTGTTGATATAACTGTTACTGCGACATAATAAAACCACGATTACCACTGTTTCTGTCACCATCCCTGTACCACTGTTCCAACCACTGTTCCTCACCGTCCGCTACGTAGTCAAGAACGTATCTTATGGAAGTCAAGATATGTCACAGGATATTGACATCTGCCGGAAAGAACGATGGTGATAATGGTGGTGGTGGTGATAAGGACGATAATGATAATGGTGAAGGAAGAGTAACAATGATAATGATGATATTAATGATGATAATAGCAATAATAATGATAATAATGATGATGATAACAATAATAATTATAATAATAATAATAAATAATTATGATAACTATAATAGTGGTGATGATAATAAAAACAATGATGATGATAACAATAATAATAATTATGTCAATAACAATGATAACGAAAATGTTGATAATAATGATAAAGAGGCTACTGCTAATAAGACCAATAACCGGATAAGAATATTGATAATAATTGCAACAATAACTATAGAAGTATATTTCTTATTATCATCACAATCACCATCACATCATCATCATCATCATCATTATTGTTATCTTTATGATTATTACTATAATGCTTATGTTGATACTGATCATGTGATAGTAACAGCATTATTATAGTTATGATCATAATTAAAATATTTTAGCAAGATAGGTTTCATTAGTCGTACTAGAATTGACAGGGTGAGGAGATGTAAACATTTTTATTGCCGATATAACTGTTATTATCATTATGCTTGACAGCGATTTACATTTACTGTTACAAGCTTCATAACAGTTACGGCCGTCAGTATAATTACTGTTATTATCATAATGATAATAACGATTATATCGGTGATAAAAATGCAAGTTACTACTCCTCATGCTGTTAATTTTAGTACGACTGATGACGTCATCGTTGTTAATTTATGTTGATCCTGTTGCAATAAATATTTCAGCACGAGAACAATAACCGCAGCTGCGTAGGATAGAGTACACTACTTTGCACGCGATGGCATGATGAAATGAATAACAAAATTTCCAGTAAAGAATTTTCTCTATAGCTTTGAAGGCAAACAAAGGAAAGGCATAAAACTGAACAGAGCCTTTCTGTTGCGCGGATGAGTCACGTGACTACATCAAGACGAGCTCTGTTGTCGCGCGAGCTGGACCTCGGGGGAAATGCGTGGGCCGTTCCTCGCCGTCTGCAATATTTACTTCTGTTATCTGGAGTTAGAAAAAAGTGCTCGCAGTGATCCCCAAATAGTTGGTAGTATAGTATGATAGTGATTGGTTCTTGGTGTCTCCCTGTTATTGATATGTAGACGTGAAGGACTGGATTGGTCGAAGCCTTGATCGATCCTAATGTTCGCAATTTCGAATCCCTCGATCCTCGAAGTATATTAAGGGAATCCTGAAATGTTTAATAAAGTTTGACGAAGCGACATGTAGAAATGCTGTTCTTTCGTCAGGCCGTGCAGCTAGCTCGGCCGACGTTTTTTTTGCCTAGGCTCTGATGTTTTATGTTTTCTCTCTCGATCTTGCTTTTTGCTGTTCGAGAACCAAACCTCGCGTGTTGTCTGCTCCCTACCAATGGCACAAATGATAATTATGCAGATGTTATGCATGCATGCTTCGGGTTACTAATGGTTGTTCCTTTACTTCCTCTTACTCCTCCTCCCCTTTTCCCTCTCCTCCCTCTCCTGCACCTCCTCCTCCCTCTCCTCCCATCCGCCTCCCTCTCTTCTCCCTTCTCCTCCTCTTCCCCTCTCCCCTTCTCTCACGCTCCCCCCGACCCCCTCCCCCCCTCACCCCCTTCCGCTCTCTCCCCCTCCCCTCTCCCCCTCCCCCCCTCTCCCCCTCCCCCCCTCCCCCTCTCTCCCCCTCCCCCTCCCTACCCACTCCAGCCCCTACGCCGAGTTTCCTCCGCCGCCGCTCGCAGGCTGTGTTTACTTCGGAGTTAGTTTCCAAAGCAAATAGCCTTTCAGACGCAACATTAGCGCATGTATTCCGCTGTTATTCCTCTAAATAACCACCTGCGGTTGTCCTGTAGGGC
>NC_061845.1:31759029-31761529 GCF_019202785.1 Penaeus chinensis
GGGGAGGGAGAGGAGGGAGGGAGAGGAGGTGCCACGAGCAGGCCGCCCGCACTCGACACCCCCTATTCCGCACCCTCCTTCCTTCCCTCCTTCCTTCCACCCCTCTCCCTCCCTTTTTTCCTCCCTCCCTCCCTCCCTCCCTCCTTTCTTCCTTTCCTCCCTCCCTCCCTTCCTTCCTCCCTCCCTTCCTTCCTCCCTCCCTCCCTCCCTCCCTCCCTCCCTCCCTCCCTCCCTCCTCCCTTCCTTCCCTCCTTCTTTCCACCCACTCTCCCTCCCTTTCTCCCTCCCTCCTTCCCTCCCTCCCTCCTCCCTCCCTCCCTCCCTCCTCCCTCCCTCCCTCCCTCCCTCCCTCCCTCCCTCCCTCCCTCCCTCCTCCCTTCTTTCCCTTTCTATCCCTCCTTCCCTCCCTCCCTCCCTCCCTCCCTCCCTCCCTCCCTCCCTCCTCCCTTCCTTCCCTCCTCCCCTCCCTCCCTCCTTCCCTCCCTCCTCCTTCCCTCCCTCCTCCCTCCCTCCCTCCCTTCCTCCCTCCCCTCTTATTGGGGACTTCTAGACACCGTAAAAGGCAGGTCGTTTCCGCCTTATAACGTTAGCATATTGGCCTTTAGCCTTGCGCTGCTCTCTCATTCACTCCTCACTCTGGCCTGCGCTCTGCTCACCTGCTTTAGCCTGCTGTGGTCGTCTACTCATCTCCGTATTTCTATTTCTGTCTTTCTTTTTGTGTGTGTTTCTGTTTGTCTGTCTGTCTGTCTCTCTCTCTCTCTCTCTCTCTCTCTCTCTCTCTTTTTCTCTCTCTCTCTCTTTCTTTCTCTCTCTCTCTCTTTCTTTCTTTCTTTCTTTATTTATTTATTTATTTATTTATTTATTTCTCACTCTCTCTCTCTCTCTCTCTCTCTCTCTCTCTCTCTCTCTCTCTCTCTCTCTCTCTCTCTCTCTCTCCTCTCTCTCTCTCTCTCTCTCATCATTCTCTCTTCATTTTCTCTTCATTCTCTCTCTCATTCTCTCTCTCTCTCTCTCTCACTCTCTCTCTCATCTCCACTCTCTCTCTCTCTCACAATCCTTCTCTCTCTCTCGCTCCTTCTCATCTCTCTCTCTCTTCCTCTCTCCTCTCTCTCCTCTCTCTCTTTTATCTCCTCTCTCATTCTCTCTCTCTCTGCCTCCCTCTCTCTCTCCCCCTCTCCTCCTCTCTCTCCTCCCCCTCTCTCTTCCTTTTTCCATCACTCTCTCTTTCTTTTCTTCTTTCTTCTTCTTTCCCTTTTTTTTCTCTTTCTTTTCCTCCCTCCTCTCTCCCCTCTCCCTCCCCTCTCTTTCTCTTCTTCTCTTTTCGCTCTTCCTCTCTCATTCTTTTTTCTTCTTTTTTTCTTCCTTTTTTCCTTCTTTTCTTTTCCCCCTTTTTTCTTCTTCTTTTCTTTTCACTTTTTCTTCCTTTTTTTTTCTTCTTCTTCCTTTTTTTCCTTTCTTCCTTCCTTTCTCTTTTTTCTCCTCTCCTCTCCTCCCTCCTCTCCTCTCCTCTCTCTCTCCTCTCTCTCTCTCTCTCTCCCTCTTTTTTCTCTCCTCTTTTTTCTCTCTCTCTCCTCCTCTCCTTTCCCCCTCTCTCTCTCTATCCTCTCCTCTCTGTCTCTCTCTTTTTCACTCTCTCTCCTTCTTCCCTTCTTTTTTTCTTTCTTTTTTTTTTTCTTTTTCTTTCTCTTCCCCTCTTCTCTCCCTCCTCCGTTCCTCCTCTCTCTCTTCTCCTCTCTCTCCTTTCCCTCTTCCCCCTCTCTCTCTCTCCCCCTCTCCTCCTCCTCTCCCCCCTCTCTCTTTTTCCCCTCCCCTCCTCTCTCTCTCCCCTCTCTCTCCTCCCTCTCTCTTCTCTTTCTTTTTTTCTCTCTTTTTTTTCTCTTTTCTTCTCTCTCCTCTCCTCTTCCTTTTCCCCCCCTCTCTCTTTCTTCTCCTCCCCCTCTCTTTTCTCTCTTCCCCTTTCTCCTCCCTTCTCTCTTTCTCCCCTCTCTCTTTCTCTCCCTTTTCTCTCTCCCTTTTCCTCCTTTTCTCTCTCTCTTTTTTCACTCTCTTCCCCCCTCTATTTTTTCTCTTCTTTTTTTTCTTTCTTTTTTTCTTCCTCTCTTCTTTTCCTTTTTTTAAAAAAAATTTTTTCTCCCCCTCCTCTCTCTCTTCTCTCTCCTCTCTCCCCCTCTTCTCTCCCCTCTCTCTCCTCCTCTCTCTCTCTCTCTTCCCCCCTCGTCCCCCCTCTCTTTTTTCTCCCCTCTTTTTTCCTTCTCATCTTTTTCCCCTCTCTCTTTTTTCCCCTTCCCCTCTCTCTCCTCTCTCTCTCCTCTCACTCTTCTCCTCTCTCCCTCTTTCCCCTCTCTCTCTTTTCCCTCTCCCTCCCTCTCTCCCCCTCTCCCCTCCCCCCCCCTCCCCTCTCCCTCTCTCTTTCTCTCACTCTCACTCTCTCCTTCTCCCTCCCTCTTCCTCTCCTCCGCTCCCTCTCCCCTCGCCCGGAACGCCACGAGGGGAGGCCAGA
>NC_061845.1:31766529-31771529 GCF_019202785.1 Penaeus chinensis
GTCGGGGCGTCTCTGTTGCTGAGAATGGCAACAAGATCTAAGAAGTCGATGCTGAGGATGATTTACTTACATGCCATTTGCTCAGGCTTCGTTTGAAATGAAATGTGTTGCTGCATTCTTCGAAAGGGAGGGAGCTGAGATGGGGCTTGGACTTGTAGGTCGTCCTTTGGTTTGAGATTATTCTCTATCCCTCTCTCTCTATATCTTACTTCCTCTCTTCTGCAGGTTGCTCAGCATTATCACTTTCCAAAGTATTGCTTGTTACCGATGTTACATATCACACATACTGGCGTTGACTTGAGTCAATTTTTGTCTATGGTTTACTATTTTATCTATTGATTTTGATGTATAAATATTTAAGTGTGTGCGTGTGCGTGCGCGCGCGCGCGAGTTTTTTGTGTGTATGTGTGTGTGTGTGTGTGTGTGTGTGTGTGTGTGTGTGTGTGTGTGTGTGTGTGTGTGTGTAAAATAATTCTTGTTCTAATCCTCCGTATCTGCTTCTCCTCCTCCAGGGTTCGTTAGTGCACATCTCTCAGGCAAAGGGACCTCAGACTATAACAAGAGCATAGCAAAGCGTAAATCATTACTAGGGGAGCCTAGTAATGACGTAAAAATCGGGGCGCCATAGCAGGGCAATGCATGATGTAACGCCTGGTTGGGTAAACAGCTTGCAGGCTGTCATACTTATCTGCACGAGATCATCCCCACCTGAGCCTTATATATGTTGCGCGGTGATTTGCTGGGAGGATAACACGGTGTATTTATGGTCTGTAAAGCTGATATTGGTGTAATGTACTCGTGCTGTTGCGAACGTATTTGTGACGTTGTGGTGAGATAATCTGACAAAGGATGGTGTTCAGCACTAGATTGTGTGTGTGTGTGTGTGTGTGTGTGTGTGTATGTGTGTGTGTGTGTAGGTGGGTGGGGGTGGGTGGTTGGTTGGGTGTGTGGGTGTATCCGTGTCACAGGATACGTTATCAGTTGTTCGTCTTGCTCAGTCATAATTCGCTGGGTCTGCGTGCGATAAGACTATGGCTTATTTGCGATGCTGGTATAGCAGCGCTGCGGCACAGCGTCGCAGCGATGGCACTACAAGAGCGGCACTAATTTTAGGCGCAGAAGCGGGTCTTAAAGGGAGCGGAGGTGACACGCCTGGAGGTCCGGCCATAAACCAGCAGGTGCCATCACGGACCTCTTCGTCGGGTTTTAAAACGGCAATGAAGGCTGTCGAGAGAGCCAGGTTATGGACTCACATGTCAATGACGTCATTGATTAGAGGTGTCATTTCGCAAGTTCACGCAGGTCGTTTGATATCTTGCACGACTGTAGAGCCAGGTCATGTCACATTCGGCAGGTCTATGTTTGAGTTATTACAACGGCCTCGAGAGACTCACCGCAGAATCAATATTTGGCTCAATCCCGACTTGTCACCGACACGCGCCCGACAGCTGACTCTGACGCGCGAGGGGGCGGAGGGGGGATGGGGAGGGGCGGAAGGGGAGCGGGGAGGGGCGAAGGAGAGGCAGGGGCGGAAGTGGAATGGGGGGGGGGAGGACAGGGGTGGAAGGGAGAGAGGCGGAGAGGAGAGGCGGAGGGGCGGAAGGAGGGAAGATAGGAAAAGTGGAAGGGAAGAGATGGAGCTGACGGGACATAGGGAGGGGGTGGGGGGGAGAGGAAACGGCGAAGGGGGAACCTAATAGAGTTATAGGTTTGCAAAAGGACGAAGGGCGGTTTGTGAAGGCGATGTTGGGATTTTGCAACTGACGCGATGCAATTGCAACACAAAGAATGGGAACAGTGGTCGCTCTGTGCAGGTGCGAAGGTACAGCAAGAAAAGATTTCACAAACACAAGTTTCCGATTGCAGTCCTCCTCCCTCCCTCCTCCCCCTTCCCCTTCACTCCTCTCCCCTCTTCTCCCCTCCCATCCCCTTCGCTCCCCTCCCATTCCCTCTCCTCACCTCTTCTCCTCCCTTCTCCCCTCCCAGCCCCTCCACTACCCTCCCTTCCCCTCCCCTCCATTCCACTCCCCTCCGATTCCATCCCCTCCCCTCCCCTCCTTTCCCCTCTCCTCCTTTCCCCTCCCCTCTTTTCCCCTCCTCTCCCCTCCCCTCTCCTCTCCCCCCGCACGTACAGGCATACACTCCTATCCCATTTGGCTCTCCGCTTCCCAAGCTGTGCCATGCGAAGGAGGCGTCCCTCGGAGCCGGCACGTGGCACTGAGAGCACGGAATCCTTGGCATACGATGAATATGACATGAGGAAATGCAGCTCGTGCCACGCAGTACCGTTCAAGTGAGCCTACCTTTGACTGACGCTAAAGGGCATAAGGGCACGTAACACAAGGAGGGGGGATGTCACACGCAGCACCGGGGGGGTCAAGGAAGCAGAAGTCGGAAGGAGGATGTCACACGTGATGCAGGAAGGAAGAGGTGTCGTTTTATAAAATCCTTGACCATGGAAACACTGAGATCCGAGGTGGCATTATCATCACACAATCACCATCGGCATCTTCGCCATCAGCAACATCACCATCACCACAGCAGAAATCACCATTCACCACCATCACTACCATGAGCATCACCATTACCATCACCACCACTGTCATCATCACCAGCATTATCATTGTCACCGTAGCAGCATCACTCACCACTACCATTACCATGAGCATCACCATCCTCACCACCATCCTCACCACGACCACTCCCCACCGAGCCTCATTCTCAGCCGAAAGGCCTCCTACACCAAGAAGTCAAAATACCTTTTCGATTTTTTCCCACACTTCCACGTATAAGCCAGGAATTTGTGCCACAGTGATATATTCCTGTTCCTTGTTTTATGTATGCATGGGCAGTGATATTCGTCGGGCTGAGGGGCAGATTTTGGCAAATGTTACGGCTTGTATTTTTAAGGATTTCTGCCCAAAAAAGGGGGAAAAAAGTCACCGATTGTAAAATTAGGTTTGTTTTTATTTCTTGTTTACGTCCGTTTATTTGTCTTTGCTTTTATTTATTTTTGTTGGTTAATCATTTGTGTTTGTTTGTTTGTTTGTTTCTATATTTATTTGTTCATTTATTTATCTATCAATCTGTATATTTATTCATTTATTTATTAAATTATTTCATTTTATTGATTTATTAATTTATTCATTAATTTATTTAATTTTATATATTAGTCATCTGCCTATCAATTTTCTCACCCATTTATTTGTTAAAAAATAAGAAAAAGCCTTAATAATGAGGTTAGATGCAGATTCGTGCCCCTAAAAGCATCTTCGGCAGAAAACGTTTGACTTCTTAAAGGAAAATGTTTCATGAGAACGTTTCACCGCGGAGGATGGTGGAAAACGTTGTGGCGGTCCGAAACGTGCGACCGTGAGCGTGGTTGACAAGCGGGAAAGTGGCGTGGACTGTGACCGTCAACATCATCATCTTCATCATTATCACCATCAATATCATCAGTGATTTTATTGCCACTAACAGTTTCATCATCGTTATTATTGTCACCATCATCTCCATCATCTTCATTATCACCATTGTCAACTTCAACGCATCAACCTCTTTACCATGATCACCATCATCCTAATTATCACTTTCATCATTATCACCACCAGTGTCATCATCATTATTATTACCATCATCATTATCACCATAAACGTCTTCATCATTATCACCACCACTGTCATCATCATCTTTATATCATTATTATCACCATCACTGTCATCGTCATCATTATCAGCATCCTAATTATCACCACGACTGCCAGAATCATCATGATCACTATCAACTTCATTATGACTATCAACATCACCATTATTAGCACCATTAACATCATCATTATGACCATGTCATCATCTTCATTTCGCCATTAACATCATTATCACCACCACTGCCATCATCACTATCATCATCATCACCACTACTGCCATTGCTATCACTCACCATCAACATCACAGAAGGCCATCAGAATCAGCCTCAGCATAAAGCATTTTCTGCCGGCGTGTGAGAGGCAACATTCACGGGTTCAGTCCACTTAATCAAGCGCTGTTTCGAGACCTTCAGAACATGGCTGCACTTAGCCCATGGCACGGCACTGAACGCTTGTGCCGGTGATGGGTACTGGAGTTTACGTGATTACTGTGATTATGGATATATTTGGACTTAGCTAATTGCTAATTATGGTTGGTAATACGGATAATACAGAGGAAGTAAAGTTGGAGGCTATTAATGCTAATGACGAATGTACTCTTTGTTTTTTATGCGCGGTTCGGGGCAGTGGGACGTGGCCGAAGGGCTGGGGGCACGACTAACGCCTTAGGACCCGATACTGCTTATCACGAACTTTAACAAGGGGGTAATTCCAAGCAAGTCCAGGAACCGCAGTGGCCGACAGCTGACGAGAATTCCGGGGTGCCAAGGGAAGGAAAATGTGGCGGTGGTGGAGAGGCACTCCGGACGCCCTGGTATTAGCTGGGCTTACGAGGAGGTAGTGAGGACGTGGTCGGGTTCTCGCGGAGGGAGAGACAATAAACATTTCTTTACGAGGGAAAAGAAAAGGGAAAAAAATCACTGCTGATGTGTTTCTTCTGTGAAGTTAAAGTCTCAGTTAGGATAACTATGGATATAACATAATGTATGTGTTTGAGAAAAGTGATTAAGGAAAGGAGCGGAATTAGAGAGAAAAAAATGCTGTAAAATTATTTGTTTGGGTTATTAGTCCACGACAGAACCAAGGAAAAATAACACAGAAGTATATATATTTCTATATTGCATCATATGTTCAAAAGGGTGGAGAGCAAGGATGTCTTGGCTAGGACATAATATAGCGTGCACCCATTATATGCAAAAGCGTTCAGTGACGTGCCACGGGTAAAGTGTTGCAAACGTACCCAGCGCGTTACATGCACGGCGGTTGAGCAAGAAGGTGCAAATGTACAAGAGCTCGCACCCGAGAGCAAGGCAACGAGAGAGGAAGGGATTGGAAGCAGCGTTCAAACAGCTGA
>NC_061845.1:31791529-31811529 GCF_019202785.1 Penaeus chinensis
AGCACCTGCTTGGGATGTCTGCTGTGCTACTGCCTCTGCTTTTGAAGGATTGCATGTAGCACGCTCGGCCCTCGACGCCCTGTTCTCACCTGGGACGCCCTTCCTGGATCCCCGCCGCACCTTGGCCTCCGCGCCGCTAGCCACGGGAATGCTGTGCAGGGAGGCCGCGGCCATTGCTGCACGTGTGGCCGAGGCCGTCGCGAGGGGCGCGTCCAGCAGAAATCGTCGTGTGCGTCGCGTGTTTCAAGCATCAGACTTATGTCCTTCCTCCCCCTCTGCTCGCCCGCCGCGCCAGTACTGTAAGCTCCACTCAGAAAGCAAAAATATGCTCCATCCTTCCAGCTTACGCTCCAGTGCAAGGCCATATGTTGCAGCCCTCGCCGTGCACGCCACGTTCTCACGCCCCCCCCCCCCCCCCCCCGACCCCTGACCCCCAGGCACGCGTGACCCAAGCTGCGCTATCAATATTTCTATTAACATTTTATGCTGCCTGACGCCCGGGCGGGAGGGGGGGGGGGCGTCGGTCTGTTCTCGTCGGTTCTGTCTCCTTTCATTCTTGCCTTTCCCTTTCTCCTCATTCTTCTCAGTCCCTTTCTTCTTATTCCTGTTATCCCATTTCTCTTTATTCTTATTATTCCCTGTCTCATTGTTCTTGTTCTCCCCCCCCCCCCCTTTTTTTTTTTTCTTATTCTTATGATTTCCTTCCGCTGTATTCTTATTATTCCTTTTCACCATTTTCTACGTTCTGACAATTATCGTTTTCTTTTTCTTTTTCTCATGTCTTCTTTTTTATTTTTATTTTGTTATTATTGTATATATATTAATAATCAGTTATAATAATGGTAATGATGATGATGTGATCATAGTGAGAATGATATTGATGATCATAATAATGATAGTAATGATAGTAATAATAAAAATAGCAATGATAATGATAACAATATTGATAATAACAATAACAATAATGATAACAATGATGATAATGATGATGATAATAATAATGATAATAATAATAACAATAACAAAACAACAGCAACAACAATAATAGTAATAATAATAATAATAACGACAATAATCATTCTCTCTCTCTCTCTCTCTCTCTCTCTCTCTCTCTCTCTTTCTCTCTCTCTCTCTCTCTCTCTCTCTCTCTCTCTCTCTCTCTCTCTCTCTCTCTCTCTCTCTCTCTCTCTCTCTCTCTCTCTCTCTTCTCTCTCTCTCTCTCTCTCTCTCTCTCTCTCTCTCTCTCTCTCTCTCTCTCTCTCTCTCTCTCTCTCTCTCTCTCTCTCTCTCTCTCTCTCTCTCTCTCTCTCTCTCTCTCTCTCTCTCTCTCTCTCTCTCTCTCTCTCTCTCTCTCTCTCTCTCTCTCTCTCTCTCTCTGCGTGCACGTCGTCCTTCCCCCATCTCTGTCTCCATTTTGCCCGGACTGCCATTACCTGTTTCCCGGGTATGTTGGCCGCTCGCTGATAAATTCTCCGTAATCTGTCTGCCACCTGCCTCTTCCCACTCCCACCTTTTCCCGCCATTACTCTCCACCTCAAACACCGCTTTGTACTTCCTCAAAACCAGTCTCTCGCTTCTCTTTCTTCTTTTTATTTTACTCTCTCTGCCCCTTTCTTGTTCTTTGCTTCCTTCTCTCTCTCTCTCTCTCTCTCTCTCTCTCTCTCTCTCTCTCTCTCTCTCTCTCTCTCTCTCTCTCTCTCTCTCTCTCTCTCTCTCTCTCTCTTCTTTATCTCTCTCTTTATCTCACTTTTTCTCTCTTTCCCACACACACTCTCCCTCTCAGTCTTACAATTTCAATCTTTCTCTCCTTCCCTTCTCCCCCTCACATTATCTCTCTCTCTCTCTCTCTCTCTCTCTCTCTCTCTCTCTCTCTCTCTCTCTCTCTCTCTCTTCTCTCTCTCTCTCTCTCTCTCTCTCTCTCTCTCTCTCTCTCTCTCTCTCTCTCTCTCTCTCTCTCTCTCTCTCTCTCTCTCTCTCTCTCTTCTCCCCACCCTTTTTCTCTCCCACGACCCTCCCCCCTGCCCTTCCTCCCCTCCCTGCCCCCCCCCCCATCCCTCTCCTTCCCTCGCCCTCTCACCGCGTTCTCTTTCCGTCCGTGTTCTCCCTCGTATCTCTTATCTTCTCGGATGTGCGCGTTAATGCACAGCAATAGGCCGCGTGGGATCCGGCGCACCTGAGTCCTCCGGGCTGGTGGGCCGGAGGGGGAAGGGGGGGGAGGACGGAAGGGCGGAGGGGAAGGGGGGAGGGGAAGGGGAGGACGGAATGGCGGAGGGGAAGGGGGGAGGGGAGGGGGGAGGGGAGGGGGAGGGAGGGAAGATGGAAGGGGGGAAAGGGAGGACGGAAGGGAAGGGGGGAGGGGAGAGGAGGAGGGAGGGAGGATGGAAGGGTAGAAGGATGGAGGGAAAGGGGGGGAGGGGGAGGAAGGAAGGGCGGAGAGGATAGAAGGGGGGAGGGGAAGGGGGGGAGGGGAGGGGGAGGGATGGAGGATGGAAGGGGGGGAAAGGGAGGACGGAAGGGAAGGGGGGAGGGGAGAGGGGGAGGGAGGGAGGATGGAAGGGAAGGGGGAGGGGAGAGGGGGAGGGAGGGAGGATGGAAGGGTGGAGAGGGAGGGGGGAGGGGGGACGGACGAGCGGAGGGGAAGGGGGAGGGGGGAGGGAGGGGGGACGGAGGGTGAAGGGGGGAGGCAGGAGGAAAGGAAGAAGAAGTAAAGGAGGTAAGGGAGAGGAAGGGAAGAAAGGAGAGGGGAGGAGAGTGAGGGGAAGGGAAGGTGAGAGAGGAGGGGAAGGAAGGGAGGAAGAGGCGAGGGAGGTGTGGCAGAGGGGGAGGGGGAAGAGAGGAGAAAATGAGGGTAGGAAATAGAGGTAAAGGAAGTGCGGGAAAGGGTGAAGGGGAAAGGAAGAAGAGGTGAAGAATGAGGGCAGAGAGTGGGAAGGGATGCGGGCGAGGGAGGAGGAGGAAGGAAGTGGCAAACGCGCGGAGGAGAAATGAAATAGAAAGAGAGGAGGAGGATGCGGGCGAGGGAGGACGAAGGAAGAGAGATAGGGAGAGAAAAGACGAGGATAAGGCAGAGGGCGAGGACAGGGGTGCGGACAGGGAGAGGAGGAACGAGATTAAAGGAAGAATGAGGGAAGGTAGACGGGGTCATCGGGGGAGCACCGCGCAGCCGACACGTCTTGTAATGTCGTTATGAACATCCCAAGTAACATCTACATTATCATAATCATCACCGGCAGTCTGCGTAATAAATATTTTTGTTATTATTGACAGCCAACCGTACTCTTTAAATTACCTATATTACACCGTATCATTTTCATTATTATTCTTATTCCTGACATTCTACCGAATTACGGACCTCCTTTTTAGTGCCGTCGAGAGAGACAAGGAATCGCCGCCGTCATGAAGGCCTCTGATTCCGGAAAAGGAGGGCGAGGATACAGTCAGGCGTCCAGCTAGTGAGCCTGGAAGTAAAAATTAAATCTGGGTAAATTGAAAATGGCATCCAGTCTGAGTGTAAAAAACGGATGGCGGAGGGGGAAGGGGAGGGGTAGAGAGGAGGGGAGCGAAGGAGAGCTGTGAGTAGGGAGCGATGAAGGGATTGGGCGAAGAGAGGGGAGAGGGGAGGGGAGAGGGGAGAGGCGCATGAGGTCAGGAAGGGTGGAAGGGATTTGCTAGAGTGAAAGAGATAGAGTTACGTCGAAGGGAAGGGACGGAGCGAGAGTGATGGAAGGGCGAGACGGAGAGAGAGTGAGGAAGACCGCAACCTGAGGGCAGTGGGCGGAGGCGGAGGGCGGCTGGAGGGGCGTGGAAGGCGGAGGAAGGGCAGCGCCCTTTGGTGAGGGAGACGATTCGTGAGAGGAATGAATGAAAGGTGCAGAGTGAGTGGTAAAGAAAGGAAACTGGAGGAGGAAGGGATCGGGGCCATTGAGGTTTAATTCGCTCCTCACCTGGCGGCGGAACCAACAGGTAAGGCCTGGGAAGGAGCCGCATTTATTAGCCTCGGTCACGCCAGCCATCCTCGGCCGTTAACGAAAGTATTCGCTAGTGAGGATTTTACGCTGATTTCAGGTGGCAATAAGGATTTTTATCTGCCAGTATCATGCGAAAGCAGGCAAAGTATCGCGCGTGGGACGGCTCTCAGCAGGGTGGCCGCCACGTCACCACGACCGCCGCTGCTGTAGGGCTCCAGCAGAGACGCACGGCGGGGCCGGCCTCCCACTGCCGCAGGACGCAGGACACGGAGGAGGCGCCGTGGACAGAGGGCAGAGGGAACGGTCGTCGCGGTGAGCCAGATAAGCATTCGGTTCATTCTGTCCCTGAGAGAAAATGGCAATCGAGACCTTTTTCCACGACCTTCACAAGACCTTTTCCGTCGTTTGCCTCACACTTATAAGCAAGTCCACGCCGACGCGGCCGAACGGAAACTCGCAAGAAACAGCCAGTGTTTCCCAGTTTTTTTTTGTTTTTTTTTTTCTTTGTCATTCACGACTCATATCTCACCCGCTGAACCTCCCAGTTTTATATGATTATTTCACGTCAAACTCGACATTCCGGCTGACGTAATGATATTACGCTCTCCTTCCAGGGAAACTGATTTCTTGTTTTCAATAGCGGCTCGCCCCGGCGGGTACTGGGGCTAGGTGAGAGGAGGGCGGTGCCATTCATTTCTGGGTCGCTGGTATTTTGCAAGCGGATTTTCCTTGTTCTCTTCGGTCAGCTCTTTCATCTTTGAGGCTGACGGATTTCCTCGAATCCTTTTAAAGCCGGGCGGAGGTGGAGAGGCGCGCAGGCACGATCGGGGGCGCCCTGCGCACTCGCATGCACCCGAAGGCATCCGATGAACGCAGCTTTAACGCGCGAATCAGGAAGAGAAAATCGGCGATTAGGCGGACGAAGAGAAGAGCCTCCTCGACGCCCGAGCGAGAGAGGCGCGGACGGAGGAGCGCGGATCGCAAGCGCCGAGTGAGGAATGGTCGAGGCGGAGCGGCGGCGGAGCGAAGGAAATCGAGATCATTTCGACGCCATCGCGCGAGGTGAGGAGCGGCGGGGGAGACGGAGAGACAATTTCATATTGTGGAAATGAAAGTGGAAAAAACAGGAAAGGCAAAGATATGTTTGGGAAATATTTGGCTTTTGACTGAGACGGTAATCGCGCTGTTGAGCAAGTCAGAAAACATTGGATTTTTTCATAATTTTTGAAAGTCTACTTTCCAGACATAAGACGAGATTAGAAGGGAACCCCAGGGGTACAAAGCAGGGACAAGGTTCCCGAGATGAAGGGTGAAAGCAGGGTCCTGGCGGCAGCCTCCTGCGACGGCGAATGAGGCAGCAATGTGCAAAGGCGGAGGGCGCGGCGGCGCTGACGTGTTCGCGATGCTTCGGGCGGAGACGCCGGAGACAGGGACGACGATAAATGCCGCCATCTGAGAGGGGCGCGACGGCGGGGGCGGCCGCCCTTCCCATCCTCCCGACCGCAGCGCCTCCAGCAGGAGCTTTGTGGAACGGCAGAGCGGAGCGCGGGGCGCCGGCGAGCGCTGTGTGAACCGCGCCGTTGATTTCAGCTGCTAATGTCCGCCAGCATGGAAGCGACGGGCATGACGTGTGTGCCTCCGCGCGCACATGCACACACATGCACTCGGGAGCGCGGGGGAAATTTGTACCAAAATAAAACTATGGCGTAACGTGGCAGTGGCAGGAGCGGCCGCGGAGAGGCGGTGAAAGGGAAGGAGGAGGAAGAATGTTAACGTGATGAAGAGGGCAGGGGAAGGACGCGGAGGAATGGATTGCCCGCGTAACGACGCCATTACCGTGATGGACAGAAAGGGACGGCGTGACAGGCGGAGGGCGCGGGACGGGGACACCAGCGCGGCGAGTGAGAAAGATGGCGGCTGCAAGAATAACTAGCATTTTTGGAGACGGTTTTCGCTCTCGGGGGAGGTGAGCGTCGGGGAGATTGCGGGCGGGGCTGATGCATGGGGCGAGGAGGAGGAAACTGTTGCTGTGGGCGTGGCTGCTCTCTCCCCTCGCGCCTCCTCAGAGGCGTGTCTTGTATGGCAGGAAATATCCACTCTATATGAAAAAGATTTATAGGAAGATGGGGCAAACGTCTTGCATCGAAGCTGAATATGAAATCCACGGACTTTTCAGAAATGTTATCTTATCAGTCAATAGACTCGGTTTTTGCGTAAAGTGTTTTTTTTTTTTTTTTTACCAAGTTATCAGTGTCTTCGCCATTTATCTTGCATACTTCCGGGGTATTCTAAAACTACAGACGTTCGATGAGGTCACAGGGGTGGGAAATGGTTTAGAATATCACGCACTGGAGTCGAGAATTATTTCTGAATATAATGGCCTTTTCTGTTATTTTTGATTTGTCTGTAACTTGGCTTTTCGTTGACGTCACGGGAAAAAAATATGCGTGATGGAGATTTTGCGATAAGCCATCGCGCCGATATAACGCAAAAGTAATGGACTGAGACACAGGGTATGTGACACAATAATATATATGAGATATAAGTATATAATGAGAAAACTCCATTCAGCATGCCAGCGCGTTGCAACAAGACGCTGTTCCTTAATTCACGCGGTGATTGATTCGCGTATCTTTTATGCACGTGCGTTGTTGCAGACATGAGCGCGCGCGTGAAAATCCGACCGAGATCTTTAGTTATGTACTGCTTGGTGTAAAGACTCCTTTGTCTTTGTTGTTATCCATATCGAATATTCGCAAATGGTTTTGTGTCGCAGAAGTATGAAATAGGGTTGAAGGAAAAGGTCTAGCTTCCGTAACCATTTCGTCAGCAGAAGCAGGTCATATTACAAAAGGCAAATCACAAAAAGACCTGAACTTCTAACAAGGAAGTAAAGCCACCTTCTTGACGCTCCCGGAAGCAAAGTGGACCACCTGCTTTTGCTCCTTCTTTTCTCTCTCTGTTTAATATCCTGACTTTAACCTCAGAGCATTTCTGTGGCGCCTGACTGGTCAGAAGACATTCATGTTACATTTCCCTTGTCTTTGGCAGAAAGCACCCACGACACGTTTCCACTTTCTTATGTGTATTTCGATGAGGCGGGCGAGGGTCCGGCTTCGCCCCGCTCGACGCTCGCCTTCCTGTGCGATAACTGATGCTTGATGACTAATGCTTAACGCTCTCTTGCAGGTGAGTGACGAGGGGAGGCCCAGATCTCCCGGCCTTCGCTCTCCAGGTAAGGGGAGGAAAAGCTTTCCTTGTGATGTCAGTTCATGAGATGTCGTAGGTAGTTCCCGCACTTCGGACGACGTGAGGGACGGCGCTGGCAGGCTGGAATGAGATAGGATTTTTGATTGATGTTGGCGGTTCCCATTCCAAATGTCAGTATGACGCGTCGATACCTGGGACGTCTGCTTCAAGAGGCGGCGCTACTGCTGCCTCGCCCTCGCCGCTTAGTAGGTGTGGGGAGGGGGTGTGGGGGTGGAGGGTGCGGTTATGTGTGTCTATGGGAGGTTTAGGTGGGTGGATGTGAGTGTGGTTGTGCGTGCGTGGGAGAGTAATGGCCAAATAGACGTGGGTAGGAACGGGTGTGGGTTAAATGGCACCCAACAGGTATATGCTTGTTTCCAGAGACACGCATGAACAAACTCATTCACTCACAGTAAGGATGTAAGAGTAAACGAAAAAGACTAGTTACTATGATTATACTAGCAGACGAACAAATGCAGAAAAAAAAAAATAGAAGTACAATATTGCATTAATTTGCACATTATGCGGAGGGCAACGGCCGAGCGCAGGGAGAGAGAAAAGAGGGATTGAGTAGAAGCAAAAATATCGATGTGAATCACGCCGGATGAGGAGGCGGGCATCACGCGCAGCAGTGTCGCAAGAAAACCCAAGTGGCCGAAGTTTGGGCGAGTTATCGTGCGGCGGCGAGTAGCGAGTCCTCGGCCCCGTCCTCGCGAATGCCCCGACCCTGGATGGCCCTCCCGAGCCCTGAACCCTGGCCCCCTTTCCCTAACCCCTGGCCCCTTTCCCTAACCCCTGGCACCCCCCCAACCCTCGGCCCCCACCTTGCCCCCCCCCAGATGCACTCCTTCTGCCTCCTCTCCCCTCCTTCGCCGCCCTCCCCTCCTCCCCCCCTCCCCTCCCCCTCCCCTCTCCCCCCAGCGTCACAGCACTGCTCAGGGAAGAGAGAATTCCAAATCAGGTGTTACTTGGGGCCGAGCATTCCCAGGAGAGAGTTGCGTTGCTGGAGATAGATCAATACTTGCACAAACATATAAATATTTACCTCGCGGCCTCACGTCTTGAATATTACATATCATTCGGTTCTCTCCGCCGGATCGCCCAGGCTGTGAGACCGGGAATAAAGCCTGACCAGCAAATGCTTCTTCTTTCTAGACTGAGATCAAAACCTTGCGATGGTGTTCGCGAAAGCGCATCCCGCGAAAATTTGAAATTCGGATTATTTTGCTCATTCTGCCCCGCGTTCTGATATGTCATTGGGCTCATGTTTGTTTTATTCAAATCTCCGAAGAATCCTCAGGGAACGAACGGATGCGGACTTAATATATAAACCAAAACAAATGGTGCAGCTTGTAAAAATCCAACAGCGGACGGCCTTGCTCCTGGTACGAGACATAAAACATTAAACCCAATTGATGAGCGTGAGAAAACGGCCAAGTTTGGAGGGTGGCCCGCGGTCTCTTAGCTGGCGGCGGAGGCCACCTGCTTTGGTCCCGCGCCCTCCCCTCGCTCCCTCGCCGCCGCCGCCCCTCCTCCGCCGCCGCCCCTCCTCCTCCTCCTCTCCTCACCTCCCTCCCTCCTCCCCTCCTCCTCCTCGACCCTCCTCCTTTTTCTTTTCACTTTCTTCTCCTCTCATCATCATTTCCTCTTTCCTCCTCCTTTACTCTTTCATTTCCCCCCTTTCATCATATCCTTCCTCCACTTCCTTCTTTACCTTTTCTCTCCTCTCCTTTTCCCCTTTTTCTCATTCTCCCCTCCTTCCTCTCTCTTTCCTTTCTTCTCTCCTCTTCCTTCCCTTCCTTCCTTTCTCTTTCCCTTCCTCCTTTTCTCCTTTACGGTTTAACTAATAAGGAACAGAAAATGGGGTTGGGGGGCAGCTAGATTACGGTTGGTTTAAATTTCTTGTGAATGAAAAAATTTTCCCCTAGATTGAGGGGAAAGGGAGGGGGGCCCTGTGCCCCAGCCCTTGATCACTTTCCTGCATGCCACAATTTAAAAAAATCGGGGGGAGGGGGGGGGAAAGGGGGCCCAAAAAGAAGCCTTTATGTACTATATTAAGGGTTTCATTTGGGGAAAAAGGGTTAAAACCCCCCTTTTTTTTTTTAAAATATTCCCTTTTTTTTTAAAAAAAAAAAAAAAAAAAAAGTTTCATTCCCCCCTTTTAAATAAAAACATTTCATGAAGATTTTTTAAAAAAAAGTTTTAAAAATATTTTATATATAATAATTTTTATTGTACTCCAAAATTTCTTTATCACGGTTTTTTTTTCAAATTCTGTAATTGTATAGTGGTACTTGAAATGATAGATGTTAAAACTTTTTTTTAAAAAACTTCCCCTTAATTTTCCCTTTCCCCCCAAATTTAATAGTCAACTTCAATATTATACTGAAAAAAAATTTAAATCAATCAATTCCTCTTCCCCTGCCTTTATTCCTTCTTTCTTCCTCTTCCTTCCTCATCTCTTCTTCCCTTCCTTCTTTCCTTCCCCTCCTCTTTCTCTCCAAATTTCCCCTTTCCCCTCCTCCCTCCCTCCCCCTTTTTTTTCCTCCTCTTCTCCCCCTTTCCTCTCCTCCTTCCCTCTCCCATTTTTACCTCCTCCTCCCCTCCTCCTCTCCTCCCTCCTCTCCTTTCCTTCTCTCTTCTCTCTTCTCTTCTTCTTCTCCTCCTCCTCCTCCTCTCCTCTCCTCCTCCTCCCCCCCTCCTCCTCTCTCCTCCTTCTCTCCCCCCTCCTCCTTCATCTCTTCCTCCCATCCCCCTCCTCCCCCTTACTCTCACTTCCTCCTCCTCCTTTTCCTCTCTTGCCCTCTTCTTTCCTTTCCCTCTTCCTTTCTTCTTCCTCCTCCTCTCCTCCTCCTCCTCCCCCTCCCCCCTCCTCCTCTCTCCTCCCCCTCTTCTCTTCATCCTTTCTCCTCCTCCTTCCCTCTTTCTTCTCCTCTTCTCCTCTCCTTTTCTTTCTTGCCCTCTTCCTTCTCCTTTCCTTTCCTCTCTCTCTTCTCTCTCTCTCTCTCTCTTCTCTCTTCTTCTCTCTTCTCCTCCTCTCTCTCTCTCTCTCTCTCTCCCCTCTCTCTCCTCTCTCCTCTCTCCCTCTCTCCCTCATCCTATTTTCACGTAGTCTTTCCTCTCAGCCATTTCCCACTCTTCCGCTCGTGTAATAAGGTGTCTCCGCGACGCTCATCTCCCGCACGATTTTTCTTAATCCTTCGTCTCCTCCTTCCCCTCATTCCGCGGTGCCTCTCTTTCCCCTCATCCGGCCGTCGCTCGCTCGTCCTCCTCGTCCCCGCTCTCTCTCTCTCTCTCTCGTTCTCACTTTCTTGTTCTCTCTCTCGTTCTCTCTCTCGCTTTCTCGCTCTTGTTCTCTCTCTCGCTTTCGTTCTCTCTCTCGGTCCACTTTTCTTCTTCTCTCGTTTTCACTTTCTCGTTCTTTCTTTTCGCTTTCTTGCTCTTTCTCTCTCTCTTTTTTCGCATCTTCTTTTGTTCTGTCTCTCGTTCTCTCTCTCGTTCTCTCTCTCGCTCTCTCGCCTTCGTTCTCTCTCTCGTTCTTTCTCTCGTTCTCACTTTCTCGTTCTCTCTCTCGTTCTTTCTCTCGTTCTCACTTTCTCGTTCTCTCTCTCGTTCTTTCTTTCTCGTTCTCTCTCTCGTTCTCTCTCTCTCGTTCTCTCTCTCGTTTTCTCTCTCTCGTTCTCTCTCTTTCGTTCTCTCTCTCGTTCTCCCTTTCTCGTTCTCTCTTTCTCGTTCTCTCTCTCGTTCTCTCTTTCTTTCTCTTTCTCGTTCTCACGTTCTCTTTCTCGTACTCTCCTTCGTTCTCTCCCTCGTTCTCTCCTTCATTCTCTCCCTCGTTCTCTCTCTCGTTCTCTGTTCCTCGTTCTCTCTCTCTCGTTCTCTCCCTCGTTCTCTCTTTCTCGTTCTCTTTCTCGTTCTCTCTTCCTCGTTCTCACTTTCGTTCTCTCTGTCGTTCTCTCTTAATCGTTCTCTCCCTCGTTCTCTCTCTCGTTCTCTCTTTCTCGTTCTCTCTTCCTCGTTCTCACTTTCGTTCTCTCTGTCGTTCTCTCTTAATCGTTCTCTCCCTCGTTCTCTCTCTCGTTCTCTTTCTCGTTCTCTCCCTCGTTCTCTCTCTCGTTCTCTCTTTCTCGTTCTCTCCCTCGTTCTCTTTCTCGTTCTCTCCCTCGTTCTCTCTCTCGTTCTCTCTTTCTCGTTCTCTCTCTCGTTCTCTTTCTCGTTCTCTCCCTCGTTCTCTTTCTCGTTCTCTCCCTCGTTCTCTCTCTCGTTCTCTCTTTCTCGTTCTCTCCCTCGTTCTCTTTCTCGTTCTCTCCCTCGTTCTCTCTCTCGTTCTCTCTTTCTCGTTCTCTCTCTCGTTCTCTCCCTCGTTCTCTCCTTCGTTCTCTCTCCCTCGTTCTCTCCCTCGTTCTCTCCCTCGTTCTTTCTCTCTCGTTCTATCTCTCGTTCTCTCTCTTTCGTCCCCAGCCCTTTTCTTTTTTCCTCTTCCTCGGCCGTCTTCTCGTTCTTCTGTCTATCTCCTTCTCTCGTTCTTCTTTTCTCTCCCTCGTTTTATTTTTCTCTTTTAGCTATTGGTATTTCTTTGCTTTCTTCTTCTTCTCTCTCTTTTCCTCTCTCTCTTTTCCTCTCTTTCTCTCGATATTCCTCTCCCTCTCTCTTTTTCTTCTCCTTCCCCTCTCCCTGTTCGTCTCGCTCTTTTCCTGCTATCTCCTTCCTTCCTCGGCGACTGCTTCGCGCCTTCTCCCGCCCTCGCTTCCCGCCGCCGCCGCCACGCCCACCAATTTGTGCCCGGATGTCGTTCTTCTTTCGCACTTTTCCTCTCTCTCCTTATTCCTCTTCGTTCGTCTTATGCTTGTTCCTTTTCATCTTCTCTTCTTCTTTTGTTGCTGGTTTACTTGCATGCTTTATCCTCTCTTTTATGCCTCTCTCCTCTTCTTTATCGGCTTCTTTCTCTATTTTTCCGTTACTGTTGATATCCCTCTTTCCCCCTTTTATCATCGCCATCCCTGTTTCCTTCTCTTATCGAGGCGTTCGTCTTCCTTCTCCTCTTTATTACCCTTCCTTTTTTCTTTCTTTTACCATCGCCATTCCTCTTTCTTACTTTAATCACTGCCATCCCTCATTCCCTCTTTTACTATAGCATCCCTCTCTCCTTCGTTCATCGCTACCATCCCTATTTCCCCTCTTCGTTTCCCTCCAGTAATAAAAAGCGAAATGGGAGATGCGAGAGAGAGGAGAGAGGAGGATGAGAGAGGAGATGAGAGGGAGAGAGAGAGGAGAGCGGAGGGAGCGAGAGAGAGAGAGAGAGAGGAGAAGGGAGAGCGAGAGAGAGCGAGAGAGGAAGTGAGGGGGGGGGGGGAGAGAGGGGGAGGAGAGAGAGGAGGGAAAGGAGATGGGGCGATTGGAGAGAGAGAGAGAAAATGAGGAGAGAGAGAAAGAGAAAGAGAAGCGAAGAGAGGAGAGAGAGAGAGAAGAGAGGGAGAGATGAGGAGAGAGAGAGAGAGGGGGGGGGAGAGAGGGGGGAGAGAGGAGAGGAGGGAGGGAGATGGAGAAAATTGAGAGAGGGAGGATTGAGAGAGAGAGGAGAGGGGAGAGAGAGGAGACGGGATGACGAGAGCGAGAGAGAGAGAGAGACGAGAGGAGAGAGGGGGGGAGAAGCGAGAGAGGGAGAGAGAGAGCGAGAGCGGGAGATTGAGAGAGAGAGATAGAGAGAGAGAGAGAGAGGGAGAGAGAGAGAGAGGAGGAGGGAGGGAGGAAGTGAGAAGAGAGAGTGAGGAGAAGGGAGAGAGAGAGAGAGAGAGAGAGCGAGAGGAGAGAGAGAGAGAGGGGAGGGAGGGCGCCAGGGAGAAGAAAGAGAGGTGAGAGAGAGGAGAGAGAGGAGAGAAGGAGAGGAGAGAGAGAGAGAGAGAGAGAGAGAGAGAGAGGGGAGGGGGGGGTGAGGAGAGAGAGAAAGAGAGCGAGAGAGAGAGAAGAGAGAGAGAGAGAGAGGAGAGAAGCGAGAGATAGAGAGAGAGAGGAGAGAGCGAGTAGGGGGGGGGAGAAAGAGAGGAAAGAGAGAGTGAGAGGAGGGGAGAGAGAGAGAGAGTTTGAGGAGAGGGGGAGAGAGGGGATGAGGAGAGGGGAGAGAGAGAGGGGGGGGGTGAGGAGAGAGAGTGAGAGAGAGAGAGAGAGAGGAGAGAGAGAGGAGGAGAGAGAGACGGAGCGAGCGAGAGAAAAGAGAGAGGAGGGGGGGAAAAAGAGAGAGAGAGAGAGAGAGAGAGGAGAAAGAGAAAGAAAAGAAAGAGAGAGAGGAGAGAAAGAAGAGAGAGAGAGAGAGAGGAGAGAGGGTAGGGGGGAGGGAGATGAGAGATTGAGAGACTGAGAGAAAGAGAGAGAGAAAGAGATTGAGAGAAAGGAAGAGCGAGAGAGAAAGAAAGAAAGAGAGAGAGCGCGCATGAAGGATGGTTATGCGCCATTAGTGAAAAAGACGAAGAAACAGGAGACAAACGCCAAGCTTACCGCAGACAGTTGTTGGGCGTGATATTCCGCGCAGGGCTGAGTCCCACATCCATTGTCAGACAGGGGGTTTTTAGTCCTAAAATAGGGGAATAATTTCGGCGTTATTTCTGGTATACCCGTATTTTTGTTCAGTATATTTTGCTTGGTGTGTGCGGGGTAATATGCTGGGGGAAAGTTATTCGCGCTTTTTAAGTTTTCTTACAGATTCGGGTAGTGTATGACGTGTTCTGTATTTTTTCTGTTGTATTCTTGGAGCGTAAGTGTATATTGAAAATAAAGTGTAAATTTATAGCCTGCCTAAAGCGCCCTCTTACGGATTGCGCCGTGGCTGGTTTGGCCTCGTCGGCTGCAGCTAGGATTGGTAAAATGTCAAGCCATTTCCGGCGCAATTCTCCCGATGCGAGACAGAATGGTAAAAACACGCGGTAATGCTACAAACGAGAAGCAGATTACGGTGAACAAATCGGAAACTGTTAAAGAAACGCCGAGGGCAAGGTTGATGGCACTGTGACGAGAAGACAGAGCCCAGGCGCTGGCACAGGGCTGTTCTGCGGATTGCGCCTCCGCCCCGAAATAATGAAATGGCACCAAGTCCCGGGGAGCTATTGGATGGCACGCGCGGAGGTGCCACGGCGATAACAGGTGCCGTTATTTACACTTGGGATTATTATAGGCAACATCCGCAGATGCGAACCTCACGGAATCCGATGGAAATCAACCAGACCTTTATTTTGTCTGCTGTTATCGCACAATGCAATGCAAGAGAGAAGAACAAGCTTGTAAAACACCTTTTCAAATCACTATGTTTTCCTGAGCCATCCTTGAGGTTGAATTAGTAACAGGAATTTCTTTCTGGATTTTTTTCTAAACGTCTTGCATGTTGGATGATGAGGTCATTAGGGAAGGTTAGGGAAGTCCCGATGGCAGTGGATGCGCCTCACCGGCCAGTCGCGGCGCAAACGCTGGCCTGGGAGGACGCCCTGCCAGCGCCGGACGCAGAGGGCGCGAGGCGGGGAGGCTGCCCTGCCCGCCCGTTGAGCCCGGGGTCGAACGGGTCGATCTGGCGCCGCTTCGGGCAAACGAATGGGAGGTTGTGTACGAACGCGCGCATCTGCAAACACACACGCAAGGACGCGCACCCATACGCATGTATACGCACAGGAACACACACATTTGATATCAAATATTTGATATTTACAATATTTATGAAGATAAGAAACCTATTTAAATGATGATAGTTCTGCAGCTACTAAATCCGTCCAGTGTTTATAGAATACCTCACGAAAAAACGGAACCTATTACACAATATAAATATTCGACAATGTAAAACAAACCCCGAATTCTTCGCTTTAATTTTACCTCCTAAACTGACGCATCTTCCTCGGACACTTGAATAAGGCAGCACAGGAGTAAAACAGCCGAGGAAGCCAGGTTATCAGGTGGAACTTCAGAGGAAAATAAGTCGTTTTAGAACTTCTAGATTTTTGGTAATGAGGTTTAACGTCAGTGTTCTTTGCTGCGTATATAGAATCCATTGAAATGTGTGTACTTAAAGAAAGATAATGATGGCAAATTTCTACGGATTCGCAAAAAAAGTAATTAGATGACATGGTAAAACATTTTCAAAAGCTGCAGCTTATGTTTTTTTTTTCATGGAAAATACGCAAAAAACTCAACTTCCACTATGGTGTGTGTTGTTTTCGGTGAGCCAGTTTTGCATGGTTTCCTGTAGGATATTGTTGCTGCATAAGTGTATCTTGTAGAGGGTAATACTGAGGGATATCAGGGGCGGATACTTAGGTGTGGCAGGCAAGAGGGAGTTTCGAAGAAAAAATACTGTAGGCGAGGCCCCTTCTATTCGAGGGAAATGTGTCTCTTTAGATGGACCGATAGATTCGTGTTCAAGTAGATTAACGATTCGCCTTTAATAAAAACCTCAACCCGTTGTTTTGGTTATTGGCTGAGAGGCAAAAAAAAACAAGTGATATGCATGATTCAGACCCAAGATTGTATCCGTTCCTACTGTTTGCGCGCCATTGGATGAGACATTACTTCCGTATATAACAAGTAATGAGTTTTCACGTAAGTACAGACACTTTATTTGTACATCACGTAAAAACAGCTCTAAGATCGTACCAAGGCACGGGTGTCAGTCGAGAAAATCGACATTAAAGTTCGAATTTTATCCCTCGCTCGACCCGCCCGCCGAGCGCGTTTGGATCAGTCTGGCAACTCGAAAACTTGAAATATTGTCAATATTCAAGACAGTTAAAATTAAGCCGTCAGTGTGCGCGTTTGTGCATTAACTTAACAGTTATTTTATGGGCGCCGTTACGAGTAAAAGCAATATACACTTGCATAACGTGTTTCTGTTAACAAGGGAATGAATGACACATTGTAGCACCGGGTTATGGATATTGTTGTCAATGGGTTTTGTGATTTGCATGGGAGTTAATGTAACGCGACGCAGCGTTATGAGAACGAATGGCACATAAACACAAATAAATAGACGCATTAATGACTCATCGACTCGGCTTCGGCGCAAGGCTGTCGGGCGGTGAATGGAGGCCCGGGTGACCTCTCGGCGGCCGGGTCAGGTCTGCCTGGGGCCGCGCGGGAGCTTGTTCTCTTCGCCGACCAGCTCTGGAGGACGAGGGTCTAAGGCAGACCTTGAGGGTCGCCCTCTGTTCCTATATTAAGGATAACTGCTTACGCACACATACACGTGTGTGTGTGTGTGTGTGTGTGTGTGTGTGTGTGTGTGTGTGTGTGTGTGTGTGTGTGTGTGTGTGTGTGTGTGTGTGTTCACATAAATGTTCTATACTGTTGATGGTGTTGTGTCCTTAACCGTCACTGACTCCTATTCCTCCCACGAAAACCTCGCTGTCTGTGTCCAACTGCTGCCTTCAGGGGCGTCCTTTGCCTAACCGAGAGTCGCTGCCGTCGGCCTCGTCGCATTAGCTGTCATGGCTACTCTCTCTTCGTCACCACCAACATGGCTCACTCTCTATTAGTAGCAATGAAGAATCGCCAAAATCAGTCCGAAGTTCACTTCGAAATTTCTTGGTGACTCCAAAATCGCGGTCGCCAAAAGTCGCCTTCTGTTGCCCGAGGAAAACATCGGGCCGAGAGCAACGGAGACTCCCAGCGCCACGCGCCCTATGCTGCCGCCGCTCCTGTCCTTCGCCTCATTAATTTCTTGCCTAAACCATAAACATCCCTTGCCATCGCCACGCGCCAATTCCCAGCCTGCGCCACGAGGATCCCGGCCGCTCATCCAGGCCCCGCACGAATTGACAATACAGGAGGCTTTATGGGTAAAATGGCAGAGAAAAAACCCTCTATGGAGATAGTATGGTGTTATGTTTTCTGAGAGATGAGACGTTTTTCACTAAACGCATTTTCTATTTAATGTTTTCTTTCCTTTGTCGATTATGTGACGATTTTGTTACGGTTATTTACGGTTGTTTATATGTCTCTCAACATTTAAGTATATACTATGACAAGTAAAACTTCATTTGTTTTCTCTTATCTCATCCCCTCTTTTTTCGTAATCTCTCTGACTCTCTCTATCTGTTTGTCTGTTTGTCTATCTGTCTGCTAATCTGTGTTTCTCCCTTTCATGGTCTCATTTTACTTAATGTCTTTCTCCTCCATCCCAATTCCCCCCTTCTCACTCCCCCTCTCTCTCTCCCTGTCTCCCCCTACCCTCCTCTCACTCCCCTCTCTCACCCCCCCCCCCCCCCCGTATACCCTCCCTTCACTCCCCCTCTCTCTCCCACTCTCTATTCCACCAAAATTTCCGATGTTTAAACGCACTACCTTGAATCAAGAACATTTCCGACGTCACATGATCTCTAAGAAATTACCGACACGTAATATGACACAACATCGTATCTGGTCTTGCATCGGGAACAGTAATACCAGTAAGAATCTGCCCGAGATGCGCCGCATTAACCGGGAGATAGAGAGGCCTTCCTGTGAATCGCCCTGCCTCGGGTCGCGCGTTTGTCACGGGGGGAGGACTGGCAGGTGGAACAGCCCGGTGGAAGCAACCAACATCCAGGTTTTCGTCCACATTTGCATAAGTCCCTTCACTTTGTTTCAAGCATAATGTGTAAATGAAAGGTAACGGTTTTCGAAGGGGAGAAAATAATGAAATGGAAGATCCCTTTTTTTTTTTCTTGAATGACTAACGAAGGCGGTGAAGATGGAACGGAGATGAGCTGGTCAGACGCACGCGCGCGCTCACAAACATTTACACACACCCGATGCGGCGCCTCCAACTTATGCAGATGAAGGCTGTGACGGTGCACGTGCGCGGATATGTTAATGAGATTAGTGAATGATTGGGACATACAGCTTCGCTAATCCTCTCGCCCAGACGCCCGTGTTGAAAGATTAATTTATTATAGGCTTACGATTTGCATGAATTTCTCTCCTGCCCTTTCGTCTCTTTTCTGCATTGGTCTCTCTCTCTCTCTCTCTCTCTCTCTCTCTCTCTCTCTCTCTCTCTCTCTCTCTCTCTCTCTCTCTCTCTCTCTCTCTCTCTCTCTCTCTTTCTCTCTCTCTCTCTCTCTCTCTCTCTCTCTCTCTCTCTCTCTCTCTCTCTCTCTCTCTCTCGCTCTCTCTCTCTCTCTCTCTCTCTCTCTCTCTCTCTCTCTCTCTCTCGCTCTCTCTCTCTCTCTCTCTCTCTCTCTCTCTCTCTCTCTCTCTCTCTCTCTGTTTCTCTTTCTCTCTTTCTCTCTTTCTCTCTCTATCTCTCTATCTATCTATCTATCTCTCTCTCTCTCTCTCTATCTATCTATCTATCTATCTATCTATCTATCTATCTATCTCTCTCTCTCTCTCTCTCTCTCTCTCTCTCTCTCTCTCTCTCTCTCTCTCTCTCTCTCTCTCTCAATTTTCGCCGCCATATTTGCCCCATAATTTCCTCATATTTCGTTTCGGGCGATCCTTCACTTCCCTCCAAGAGGCCGCGGGAGTTTTAAAGGGGCTATATATATTCTCCGGAGGAATTGAATCTTTCAGTTACGACGCGAACCGATGTCTGTATCTTTAATGCGCACAGATCACTTGTCTGTATGCCAGCGTTGGTCGTCGTCGTTGCATTCTGTTGCGGAGACGAGTTCGGAAAGGTTTTTAAATTTCTAATGGAGTTGACGTTTTCTTTTGTTTCTTTCTTTGTTTCTTTCTTTTTGTTCTCTTGGGGGGTTGTTTGTGGGGGGGGGGGGTATTGGTGTGTGTGTGTGTGTGTGTGTGTGTGTGTGTGTGTGTGTGTGTGTGTGTCTTGGTGTGTGTGTGTGTGTGTGTATGTTTGTCCGTGTGTGTAGAAAAAGTTGTATAAATATTTCCTTCTTAGTTGGATTATTATTGGAAGCGTCTTCGATTTTTGTCGTATTTTGTGTCAAAAGACGGAAAAAATTGGCCGTAACTAAAGAATTCTATGGAGCAACAGAATTTTCCTTTAGCAGTTCAAACGAGTGCTCATTACAGGTCCGTAGTAGGAAATGTGTTTAATTTACAAAAGTATTGTGACGCAGAACCATGGAATTAATTTTGCAAATACAGACTGGAAGTTGGGACTATAACACGAGGCAAGAAAATATTTTAGTACATATCTCCCTTTTACCAAAAAGAACGACTCTTGTTGAGCTTTAATTGTTAAGAACTATATTGACAGATGCAAGTAAAAGGGTAAACTTTATGGAGACATAAGTATATATCTGTTTGCTATACATATGTATATAAAGGCAGACGTGCAAGTGGACACATATTCTTAAAATCTTCGGTAATAAAAATGTTAGTTTATGATAAGCTTAATAATCGACATTTACAGCCAAACTGCAAAGTTTGTCCTTCATACGAACAGTGAACAGGAAGAAGTGAGATTTATTCATAGTAACCTCTTGCTTAAGCCTAATTAAGGCATTTTGGATTGTTCAAATACTCCCGTTCCGAGTATTAAATAACAGCGTTTTAAGAGCCTCATCGAAGAATTTCGCACGCATCCCCATGGGGTTGGATGAGCATCGTTCTAATTAGCATCGAGGCCCGGTTTCCCTTTACCAACTAACTGCAAACAGTACTTGGGCTTTGTCTTCCGATCAGTGTCTGGGGTTGTACTCGCTCTTGTGTTTGGCGGCGTCTGGGCGCAGCTGAGCCTCGCAACAAGGCTTCTTTCAGGCCGCGCTTCAATCAGGCTGTTCACTTTAGGAGCCGCATTTTTCCGCTCTTTGGCGCGCGCTTATCAAGGCAACAGATACGTAACAATGACTTATATCCATGACT
>NC_061845.1:31819029-31821529 GCF_019202785.1 Penaeus chinensis
TAGCAGTGAACTAGGGATGGAGGGAATGTGTAGGAAGAAACGGTCAGTCGATGGTTATTAAACACGCAGTTGTTCTCAAAATGTAGTTATTATCACGAGCAGTGGCCACATTACAGGCAGAGGAGGGAGATGTGGTGATTCTACGTAGGTGTGTAATGCCAACAGCCGAGGCGAGGGCAGGGCTGAGGGAGCCGGGCTGACAGCCGTGTGTTGTGAATAGACACCGGCATTTAGCTGATCATCGGTCTGTAGCCGAGTTTAAGCCTTGTCGATTTTGTGAAGCATCGCATATTCCATTACATTCCTCGATTTTATTTTACTTGTAAATATCCGCTCAGTCATTATTTTTCTCTGTGAAGTGTAGATCAGGTCTCCCGAGTTTCCACACTAACATCGCCCGTCTACATCAAACGCAAACCAACCAAGGTTATACATATGCAAATTGCTGGTTAGAAACTTTGTCTGGGCGAAACGAACGCGGCCAGACAGATCCAGTTGTCGGAGCAGCAAACACACCCAAAATCTCGCGGGCAACGCCAAGTGCACGTGTTCCCAGGTGTTGATTCCCACGCACCCGCACCGCCGCCGTACGACCAGTTGGGCTCCGGGCGGCGGCAGCGAGCGGCGGCCCCGACCGGCCTGCCGGGACACGCCTCCCCTCACTCTCGCTGCGGCCTTCGTGAGGCGCCGCCGCTCTGTGCGTCCCCGAGGCTGTGCGCGACTGGACTAACGCTGACGTGCTCGTCGAGAGGCGGTCGTGTGTGTGCCGGGACGGAATTACGCAGAGAACATTTTCCCGCCTCGATTATTATTGTCATAATCAGAAAGAACAGTTCCGAAATATTTCCGAGCTCTGAAAACCGCCTTCTGTGAGTGGAGAGACAGTAAGGGTCGGCGGAGGATGGAAACATACTGGAGTGCGAGAGTTTTCGCGCCGACGATGCAGGAGTGCAGGCCGTGCCATGTCTGCCTCCCGAACTGAGCATGTGATGGTGTTCAATAAGTGGAGGATTCCGATGTTCCCCTGGGACGGCGCCCACGACGAAGTCATGGTGTCCATAGGTAACTGCAGGACCGAGCATGCCGTTTTTCCTTTGGTCTGTTGCATGCTGGAGGCGCCGTGTCTCGAGGCGGAATCCCGCACGGCGAGGGGAAGGCGGCGCTTCAGCGAGTCGCTTTCCCCGATGCTAACGAGTACGGATGAAAATAAATTAAATACGTTAGTACAGGGTTTCCTATAGAAGGCAGCGTCGCCCTTGTTGCACATCTCGCGTTGCACAGTACCCCTTTGCCGTATTTTCCTCAGTTAATAGCCACTACATACAGTATATCCTTTCCCATGATCCTTTTAACGACAGCACTGGAGTCCCAGCGAAAAGAATTCCGAATAACAGCAACACAAGTATATCATAGTGTCAAGCTACGTCATCCCCCAAACTTGTTCGAATGTTTAAGGAATTGAATAAGATTCCAGAGTGTATTTTTCCTTGAAGCATTATGCAGGCGTCGTGTCATGCGGGTCAGTCGGACTCAGCTGCAGAGAGAAAACGGATTTGGTGACATGATAGAAACTGGGACGAAGAAGAACTTGTTCATGGTGGTTGGCTTCGATTGTTTTATAGTAAAGTTGTTTAGAAACTGTATTGATATTCACAAATTAGTTGTGAATATCATCTCTAAAGGAGATTTGAGGTTCCGTATGAGTATATGACAACACCCCTTTACGTCTTTATTTCTGTAAAATTAATTACATATTTGGCTTTTTTCAATCAGCAATAGCCAATTTCTTTTGGGAAAAGGGGGAAGAATATAAACCACGTGGCCATCACCGAGTGTTTAGTCATTTATTTTTCTGCTGTGCCATTGTTTTAGACTATAAAGCATATGATAAAACAAACAGGTAAGCGGACGACCCATCAAACTCATTCCGATCCAATTCTCTGAAACGACAGGAAAGCATTTAAGCATAAAGGCTTATAATTTTATTTTAAAAAAATACAAAACTGCAGCACTCAGAACGGCTCCATAGAACAGTTCTCGAAATACCATCAGCACCAAAGCTCACACTGCTCTTATTCTGAGACACAAGGTACCAGAAAAACATTTTTTTAAACAATATAAACCCGAACCCTTGTACAGCATCATATCTTAAACACTACACAGTAACAAGCATACACCCTAAGTGTATCCGAGCACGCAGAGGACGGGAATAGAGTTACACGGGGCTGGAAGCACAACATCACCGTAAACAACACAGACCAGTGGAACATTACCGTTTTAATGTGTGTCGAGAGCACCACCATCACAGCAGCCCCGTCGCCCGCCCCGCTGTACCCGCAGCTGGGTCGCCTCACAACACTGCCTCTCTCCGTCCCTCTCCCTCTCTCCTTCTGCCTGTGCCTTTGTCTCGCTGCCCTGAGCCCCGTCTGCGCCTTCACACTGCCTGACGAATACTTGCTTCTTGTTCAATGCAGTCAGAAGTGTTTGCTTCTTGTTCAAG
>NC_061845.1:31834029-31841529 GCF_019202785.1 Penaeus chinensis
TTACTCATGGATGCCCCGAAGGCAGGTGTCCATAGGTTTTTCATTTTTGCGTTAGGTGTTGACTCGTGTTGCTCACATTCTGTTTTCGAATACAGTTTAGAAAACCTTTTAGTCTATAAGTTATTTGAGCCCATCATCAACATATCCTTTGATCAGTCCACCACGTCACAATTGCTCTCCGCGCCGCAGAGGAAGCCGTGTCCGAGGTCCGGCGCGCGGCAGTGGCGGAAGTACAACGAGCGGTGGGCGCGGCGGAGGCCCGGGCGCAGGAGTTGGTGGCGGCAGAGCGGGCAAAGGTGGAGGCCTTGCTGCGAGAGGTCGGGCGACGGGACCCCTCGGAGCCTCGGACGGAACCCCAGCAGGTAGGTCTTGCCCTTTTGGCTTCCCGTCACTACCGAAGGAAATACTTGATTGTTTAGGTTTCTAGAACTGAAAGTGTGAACGGTGTAGGTGTTAGAAGAACCGTCGGAGAGTTAAAAGATTAACAAACAAAATATCTGCCTTTGTGTAAGCTTTAGGTAGTGTGTAAGTCTTGTTATGAAATTTGATGGACAACTTATTATGTTTGATAAGTAACGTATATCTGCTCTCTGTTCCATAAAATCCCTTAATGATTAAAATGAACAAGCACAATTTACCGTATTTTAAATTATTTGGAGGCTCATTTTGACCTGGCAAGTCAGGGGCAGAGTTTTATTTCACTCCGTTTGAGACCATAAAGTTCACCAAAGGCAGACAGACATAATTATTACATACAGCGAGTCATGTCCCCTTGACCACCATCACATAACATTGGCAGATACATACAAAGGAATGACAAATCGTAGAATAGTGCTATTTCTGTGTCGAACAAAAAAGCACTTTTTTTTTTTTTTTTTTTTTTTTGAAAACTGCAAACATCAAAATATTAATTATAGCTTATAATTACTATACCAAAATCAATATTCACATTTGCAATTTCACACAAAGTCTTTATTACTAAAAAGGTTATTGTTCAGAATCCATATTTACTCTAGTTTTTTCAAGAATGTTTTGAGGAACTGAATCATAAAGTTCATACCTTCATCTTCCTTCATCAAAGTCCTGGTTTCTCACACTGTTGGAACAGTAAACTGACATTCTGTGAAATACTCTGAGTCAAGTACCTTTTATCAAACATTACAAAAGACAAAACTTGCCAGAAAATCAAGAGGTACCCGTACTAGCCCCGGCCCCTTCCCCCTCGCGACCCTGACTGTGGCTCTCCTGCAGGCGTGCTGGAACTGCGGCAGGAAGGCCCATGAGACCTGCAGTGGGTGCAACGTGGCCAGATACTGTGGACCCTTCTGCCAGCACAAGGACTGGGACTCGCACCACAAGGTCTGCTCGCCCGCGCTAGCCTCAACGTCAACCTCTTCCTCAATATCTTCGTCGTCGACATCGTCATCCACCGCCATCATTGCAGCCCTTGCTTCGAAAAACAAGTTCAGCAAAGGCGCGGAGGCGGCGAAGTCCGAGTGACGTATGGCCGAGTCATCACTGAGGAGGAGATTTCGAAGAAAAACGAGGATTTTTTAAATTCTTGTCAAAGACTATGATGAGGGAATTTGCGGTCGAAACGTCACTCTCAGAAATTTTAGTGTCGCATATCAAACGTGTCAAGTTCATATTTTCACAGAGGTTAGTAAGTTTCATGATAATTCATTGTGATGTTTCAGTGTTTACTTTCTAAAGGCTGTCAAGATATTAGCTATGAACTGTAAAACAGATATAGCTGTAAAAGATAGATGGAGATTCTTTACAGTGAATCAAGGCGAATGAGCAGATATAAGTAACCCTGCAGTGTTAAAAGATGATCTTACAACCTTTTGGAAGCTTCATAGGGAAGAATAAAGAGCTTTAACTTTCTCATGGTGACATTTGCAACATTTATGGAAACTGGTGAAGATAAAGCTTAATCATAACAGACCCTCAGAGCACAGCCTTCAGATAATGAGCTGTCGTGTGTGCCATTGATAAGCGATGTGCAACGTGCAAAATGCTGATCTGGAGAGGAATTTCGTTGAATTTATTTATTTTGGTAACCATATAGACAATACGCATAAAACTGCATTATCGCAAATTTTCAAGTGCATATTGCAGATATAAATGCTGTGTGAAACCATACAGGACTGGAATACTATGGGTTACACCAGTGTTACCATAGCTGTGCATTACTCGATGGAACACGATTTGTCAGGTGACTAGATGATTTTAAAACAATCTGGACTCTCATTTGGTCTTGTAATTGACCTTTCAGGCGAATGTGCATGTAACCTTTTTTTAAGGTTCCTGTCACTGGACTTCGTAGATTGTTTTAAAAGAAATACAGTCATCTTTAGAGAATAAAGATTTGCGTGAAATTTAAACAGACGTGGCAGTAGGGCAGAAATCCTGCTTCCTAAAGTATCAGACAGATAGTCTTACCTTTGAAGTAAGAGCCATGAATGTGATCGAGTTACTTGTAAATACTTACACTTTAAAATCAGTACAAATGTTGAGCCAGAGGACAGAAGTGTCATTTATGAACTTGTGTTATTACCCTGTGAACCAAAGACTGTAGAGATAGACAAGTTATATTAGACCTGCTGGTGGGATGTTGTTGGCGAGAGATTTCCCAGTGAGTTCTGTACATTCTAGCTGGCAATAAGGATTTCAGTGCATGGTAGCATAACTTCACTAGCCTAATTTTTATGTGTCTAGTCAAACTGTAAATGAATGTTCATGACAAAGCCTAGATTTTCAGTGTTTGGAAGCTTTGAAAACCATCATACTCTTTTGATATCCAAAAGTCAGTTATTCCAATCCTATGAGTCCATGATAAAGAAATAAAAACTTACTGAAATAGCCTATTTATTACACTTTTGTAAGATGTACTAAAATTATTTCTGAAGCTGTTTTTATACAAAAAGTCAACTACAGATATATTAACGCTTAAGATACAAACTATAATAAGATTTCAGTAAGTTTGCCTCGGGTCCTTCTTAATGCCAAAGCCAACCCATCTGTTGATGCGCTCAGCTGTGGTCCATTCAGATGCCAATGCTAAAACACCTCACCAGTGCAGTGGACAGCATTTGTGTAGATTGCCTTAAATCGCATTTATGTGCAAATGGGTTTAAGCTACACAAATTGTTGATACAAGACATGACTGCATGTACATCACTTTGTAATTGGCCAGTAAACAACTGTTACATTTTCATTTTAGTGTTATATTACGCTCCATTTGCTTTACTATTAGCAGTGACTAAGTTGAAAATTATTTTCAAGTGGTTATGTAACGCATTGTTAAAGATTATATATAGAGACTGTTTATTATTTATTAACTTGCCAGCAGATTTATTGTGTTGAATACATCTGTGGAACATTCTGCATCACTAGATCTTGCAGTTGTACTGAAGGAGTCCACCAAAGCTTTGAAGACTTCCAGAATGTAAATTTAATGTCTATAAATTTCCACAATCCACTGTCTCCAGAACACATATATCTGTTAAATCATGTGTATTGTATACCAGTGTCCTACTTGTTTTGTAAATATATCATGTTTTATCATAAAGTGTTTCTCATCATCCTGCTATGAACGTTTTATTGTGCTCACATTTATTATTTTACAAGTCAAAACAAGACACAGGAAAATGAGTATATTTTTTTTTTAGACCCCACTATTTTTTAAATTATTTTTATGGAAGACTATGTATAATGAAAAAAAAGCGAGAAAGGTTGTGCCTCTACAAAAAATAAACATAACATGGACACTATACATGATTATGAAATTCCAAATATTTGTACAATCCTCTTCATTTTGATGAGGCACAAAATTCTCCAACTGACATCTCAGAACCTCAGAAAAAGTAAGATTATATCCACCGTCTCAATATTTGCAACTGTAAGTGAAGAGGATGCATATAAAAACTAACAACTAATCAACCACAAAGCTATGTGACACTGGCTTCTAATCAGATTGTAGAGATGAACTTTATTAATTGTTCATTTTGAGCTAAAAACAGTAGGGCCCATTTCAGAATCATTAGAGGTGGACCGCCACCACCCCTAATAGATGAGGGCGTTTCCCAGGTGGTCATGACAGCGAATTAAATCCTCTTTATGAAAACTGCGCATTCGATGCTGGTTTGTATGATCAAAGTGGTAAAGGGATAAAAAATATTCAAGATACATGTAGATACCATGACCTGCACAACTGAAGATTTCTTTACAATGTATATATGTGTGTGTGTGTGTGTGTGTGTGTGTGTGTGTGTGTGTGTGTGTGTGTGTGTTTTAGGCAATTCATATCTTTGAAATCCAAGGATCTTCACACAGTATTCTGGTGCCTGATCTTGAAATCTGAAGAGTTCTTGCGGCAATGTTGCCTATTATGACCTACCTCTCCGAAAAAAGTGAGATGAAATATTAGGTTTATTACCCCTTGGATCTGAGATTGATCCCTCTGGTACCAGTAGTTTCACAAGTCCTCTCTTTCTTCCCATAGTAATTTTAGTTTAAGGAGAGGCCTTGTGTATTGGAGCCCAGGTGACTGCTTGTTCAACAGTTTCTTTCTAAGTAGAAACAGTTCTTTCCTTGATAGACATGCATATATCTGTTGAGAAAGACATGAGTTGATTTAGCAACATAGTATCTCAAGCTACTCTCCTAAGTCTCTTCAGCTATTTTAGACTGTAAACTTTTAACATATGGTCCACACAGAAGAATGTCACCTGAAATTTCATCGACTTTGATTTTACATAAACGAAACTATTCAATATCCATCTGGTCTTTTGCATAACTCTTGGTGCACAGGTACAAATGGTTGTTCTTTCTTTCATTTTGCTTCATCCTGACTTAGAACATGCATTGCTACATGTTCACTTAATCCCAAAGAATTCGCCTGCCACCGTAAACACGCCACCGTAAACACTCTCGCAATACCAGGGAGAAATATGTACAACTCGATCAGTGGGCCGTAATAACTTTGAACTTCAAACGAGAGTGGATCTCACATTTTCAATACAATGTTCATTAACAGTAGCACAAATGAATATTCTTAAGTCAGAGTTTAACTGACAGTATTTAGCTTTGTACCCTTCGATTGTAAGTGCGGGCGAGAAACAACCTCGGCCACCCAAGCAGAGAGTGAGGTTGGGGTAAAACTTTATACATTTCAAATATTCATTAGTCTGGGTCCTACTCCCTGTGTCGAGGATTTTCTTAAAGCTACAAGGATTTTATCAAGATTTCAAAAAAAATGTTATACACAGAATATAAGAATATTCTTAGATCATTACATATTTCATACATTATAATTAAGAAATGCACAACAGGGCACATGAGTAGCGATTACAAACTCTCACGCAAAAAAAGATAAGTATATTTCTAATGTTCAGTATTCACTTCCCTGGAAGTTTTAAAACGATGAATTGACTGAATCTGGACGTTATTAATTGGGTAATAACACGCCACCGTAAACACTCTCGCAATACCAGGGAGAAATATGTACAACTCGATCAGTGGGCCGTAATAACTTTGAACTTCAAACGAGAGTGGATCTCACATTTTCAATACAATGTTCATTAACAGTAGCACAAATGAATATTCTTAAGTCAGAGTTTAACTGACAGTATTTAGCTTTGTACCCTTCGATTGTAAGTGCGGGCGAGAAACAACCTCGGCCACCCAAGCAGAGAGTGAGGTTTGGGTAAAACTTTATACATTTCAAATATTCATTAGTCTGGGTCCTACTCCCTGTGTCGAGGATTTTCTTAAAGCTACAAGGATTTTATCAAGATTTCAAAAAAAATGTTATACACAGAATATAAGAATATTCTTAGATCATTACATATTTCATACATTAATAACGTCCAGATTCAGTCAATTCATCCTTTACTAAAACGATGAATTGACTGAATCTGGACGTTATTAATTGGGTAAGAGATAGCATTGTCCAGTTTTAATGTTAACGTGTATTATGAAAAAAATTATATAACCAGCAATCATTTCCAACTACCTACCGACGATGCTTTCGAGAGCCTTAACCTCTTAGCCATTAAAGCCCTTGGAAATGTGAACTCTCAAGTTCAAAAGGAATGAACCACAAACCGGTGGATGAAGTGCATGTATAGAAAACGATGGATAACATATGAAATAACTTGTGGCAATGTGTGGGGCTGTTTGGATTAATAACGAAACCAAACATATATATATGTGTGTGTATATATATACATATACATATATATACATATATATATATCAATATATATATATCTATATATATCCATATATATATATATCCATATATATATCCATATATATCCATATATATATCCATATATATATATATCCATATATATATATATATATATCCATATATATATATATATGTATATATGCATATATATATATATATATATATATATATATATATATGCATATATATATATGCATATATATATATATATGTATCTATATATATATATATATATATGCATATATATATATATATATATATATATATATATGCATATATATATATATGCATATATATATATATATATATATATATTTTTTTTTTTTTAAGAGTACACATAAGTAACTGAAGCTACGCTGCGATGCCTTGGGAGCCAGCGGCGGGTGCAGTGGCGCCCCGGCCGGCGGGCGACGGCGACGCATGTCCTCGGAACGGGAGGGGGCGATCCGGGGGCTGCGTCATCCTACAGCAGGCAGCGAGTCCCGCCGGAAACGTGGCGTGGGGCAGCAGCTGCTTTATGACATACCACACACACACACACACACACACACACATATATGTATGTATGTATGTTTATATGTATTGTGCGTGTGTGTGTGTGTGTGTGCATATATAAATGTTCATTCATGTATGTCTATGTATATATATGTATATATATACATATATATGTATATGTGTATATGTATGTATATAACGTATATATAATATGCATATGATTACATATATATACATATATATATGATATACATAACATGTCTATGATATGATATATGTGTGTGTGTGTTTGTGTGTGTGTGTGTGTGTGTGTGTGTGTGTGTGTGTGTGTGTGTGTGTGTGTGTGTGTGTGTGTGTGTGTGTGTGTGTGTGTGTGTGTGTGATATGTAATGAATGCATATGTTTGTTTACAGTAAAGCTGCACATTCGGCGAAGGATATTGCTTGACGCGTTTTACTTGTTTTCCTTTACTCAGTGATAAAGATTTACTTCATGGATGTGAGGTAATGGACATTTACAGCATTCTGTTCTTTTATGAAAAACTTATTTTTGTGACACGGTGCAGTGATAGGCCTATGTTTAACATGTTATCTCTGTATGAAAAGCTTTTCTCTTCTGTTGACATAAATGTTCTGTTTTTGTTTTTAGTTTTTTTCCGGCGGTGGCAGCTGTAGTGAAATTCATGTGTAAATTGTGATATAAGCTAGGATCTACATTAAATATTCATCATATTTTGTGTGTACAAA
>NC_061845.1:31854029-31859029 GCF_019202785.1 Penaeus chinensis
GACTCCGTGGTGGGTGGGGGCGTGAGAGGATGAAGCACTTACCAATTCATGGAAAAAATAATCAAACCCCCCCCCACAGACTGAACTTAAAGTTGACGAACCGCGCAAGGCCCAGACCACGGTAGTCACCATGAAGGCATATGTGCCTTCCGGTGGCAAAAGAAAGCCCCATGCACAGGATGACACTGTCACCCCTGCTGCTAAGGTGGACAAGACCGAAGCCAATGGGTCTGTCCACCGAATAGTCAAAGATCTTGACTCGCGAGCTGGCCTCTCCAGGCCAGCAGCTAAGCCAGGGAGGCCCCTGAGTTCACAGACGGCCTCCCCGATTGAGAGGGGAGAGCAGGCTGAACCAGCCGCATCAGCTGCTGCCTCCACAAACAAGCCCGAAAGCCGAAAGGGCGGGCCGAAGCGTCCGAGGCCGGAGACCGACTCTGATGAAGAGTCGGGACCCCCTAAACGCTTCGCCCAGTTCAAAGTGCCAGCTAAACCCGAAGGCTTCGACAATGCCTACCAATTGGTCAGGGCATTGGAGTTGCAACGGAAAATCCGGTTGTCGATCCGGGTCGCCCGAGATCAGGGCATGATCATAATGCCCAAAGATCAAGCTACCTTGAATTTCCTCCGGGAAACGAAGGAGCTAACCGATGGGAGGAAAGTGAGTCTTTCCCCACTAAGTCCCGAGGAAAAGAGAACCAAGATGGTGCTACTTGGCTTCTCAGTCTCGTATGATGTGGAGCTGATCGCTTCACACCCACAGGTCGTGCAGGCTTCCCGAATGTCGAAGGGGAAGACCCCAACCAGGCAAGTCCTGGTGACCATGAAAGGTGCCCCAACCACTACCCTTGATCTGGGTAACTGGGGCACCTACAACCTTCGAACGTATGTGCCAGAACCACTTCGGTGTTTCAAGTGCCAGAAATACGGTCACCACCAGGCTAACTGTACAGCCAAGCCTAAATGTGGTGTCTGTAGCAAGGCACACAACACAGAGGTATGCCTCAAGGCATACAAAGAGGAAAAGAGGGACACAACAGCCAAATGTCCCAACTGTGCCAAGAAGCATCATGCCTGGAGCCTGACTTGCTCTGTCAGGAAAAAGTCGGCCCTCAGGCGGCAAGAGGTTGCTCAAAACCGATCAGACTTTGTTCCTGCCCCACCGGGCACCCATGTCTGGGGAAGGAACAAAAGCGAAAAGGCCTCCCGACCTCCTAAGAGGAAGGAAGCCGCCCCTCAGCCGACACCGGATGTCTCCAACAAAAAGGAGTTTCCGACAATGCCAAAGGTGCAGAAAAAGAAACTAAAGAAAAAAGTTTCTAAGAGCACCACAAAAACCTCCCCAACAGATGATCATCTCCTCTTTGACGAGGACGATATGACTCTCCTGTTAACTGCTGTTGTCACAGCAGTAGCAACAGCCCTGGGGAGGTCGAGTGAGGAGGCCGAGAAGGCAGTTTCGGTCGCCATGACGGCAATGACCCAGACTGTCGCAGCCCTGAAGGGAAGAAAGCTGGCTAGAGCAAAACCAGCCTCACCCTCACCCCAGGACGAGACTCCCCTCCCCACTCCAAACCAGGCCATGCCTTCGCAGGCAGAGCCAAAACAGGCTGAATCTGTGCAGCCAGAGCCAGATCACGCTGACCTTGCCCAGGCAAGGCCAGCAAGGCCAGCCAAGAAAAAGCCTGAGAGAAAAGCCGAACCAACCAAAGTCAGAGCTACCAAAGGCTCTCCACCCCCCAGTGGACCCAAGGATAGCCTGACAACAGACGAGGAGCCCTCAACCAGCGAGGACCTCGCAATGGAGTTGTCAGACTCCGACGATGTCTCTGATGTAACTATCACTGAGTAACATCATGACACACCATCTAAGCATCCTACAGTGGAACATCAATAGCTTCTCTGCAAAGAACGCTTTTCTCCAAGCAGTAGTGCGATCAAGGAACATTGACATTGTCATGCTCCAGGAGACATTAACAGTGGACACTGTTCGCTTCTCAGGGTACCATGCCTTCACACTGCCAGGAACACCTGGCAAGAGAGGCTTGATCACCCTTGTGAGAGCAACAATCCCCTGCTCCGCAATAGCCGATGCATCGCACTGTGGAGACGATGTTGAATCCCTTGCCGTCGAGGTTCACCTGGCCGGGGGGCCCCTCAAACTGTATAATGTGTACAGCCGGCCACGCTGTAGAAGCTTAGACATCAGCCAGGTCTGTGCTTCTGCTGCACACGACCGAGTGATCATAGGGGGAGACTTCAATGCACACCACCCCATCCTGGCTCCCTGCCGGGCACCGGATGCGGCCGGCTATCACATAGCCGGCGTGCTAGAGACATTCCCTGAGATCGCTCTCCTCAACACCCAAGAGCCAACGCACGTCAGAGGAGGGGTCCTAGACCTCACCCTGGCCACTGCGACTCTGGTCGGGAGGATTGGCTGGTGTGTCGATGAGACCGTCACAAGTGACCATTACGGCACTATAACTACCCTCATGGATGCTGGCCCAGCCGAAATCCTAAGACCGAATCCAAGATGGAAAACAGACAAGGCCAACTGGCAGGCGTTTCAAAACGCCTTGGCCCTCTGTCTGAGATGCAACAATCCCCCACAAAGCGAAAATGTGGAAGTGCTCGAAGCTAGCCTGCTAAACGCCATTAATGAAGCAGCCTCACAGACCATACCCAAAACTCGGCCTGGGTCCAGAAGTCACAAAGACGCCTGGTACTTCAATGACGAGATCAGGGAGGTCAACCACAGGGTGAACATGTGCCGAAAACTATTCCGAAGGCAAAGAACCCCTGACAACTTATCCCTCCTAAGGGAAGCTGTCACGGATGCCAAGGAAACTGCCAACAGAGTCAGGCAGGAAAAGTGGCTGGAATGGTGTGAGTCCTTCGACCACCAAACCACCCTTTCAGAGCTGTGGCAACGGGTCAAGCGAGCTACCAGCCGCTCAGCCCCGAGGTGCACCCATCACGACCCCCAAGCAGAGGCTAACAGACTGGCGCACGAGTTCTCTGCGAGAACGAGCAGCAACAGTCTGCAAGCCGAGCTGAGGGCAAGACAAGAGCGTCTACAGCCAGACAGACACGCTCAGATCAGAGAAAGGGCAGCCGAACCCGATAACTCAGACGTTATCTTTTCTCTGAGGGAACTAAGGAAAGCCTATAAAACCAGTTCCAACACAGCCCCGGGCTCTGATGGGATCTCCTACCCCATTATCTCCCACCTAGGACTAGCAGGTGAGCGTGCACTCTTACAACTCATCAACAAGTCCTGGGAAACTTCCACTCTACCCCAGAGTTGGAAGAGGGCTACCATAGTTCCCGTCCCAAAACCAAAGGAGCCGGGGAAGTACCGCCCCATCTCTCTGCTCAGCTGCCTGGCCAAGACGGCTGAGAGGATGGTACTAAACCGGCTTCAATGGAAAACGGGACCCCCGCACGAACACCTCCACGGGTTCACAAGGGGCATGGGCACAGCACACAGCATAGCCACGCTCTTAAGCACAATCAGCAAGGGCCCAGCTGTGGTGGTATTCCTTGACCTGGAGAAGGCTTTTGAACTGGCCAGTCCGCTTGCTATTCAGGAAAGCCTGATCCAGAAGGGAATCAGAGGAAAGCTCTTGGCTTGGATAGGTGACTACTTCAGGAACAGGACTGCCAATGTCAAATTCCAGGGTCACCTATCGCAGCACATGCCGCTCGAAAATGGAACGCCACAGGGTGGGGTTCTCAGTCCAGCCCTATTCAACACTTTAATGTCCTGCATCCTCAACATAAACCTCCCAGTGGGGTGCCAGATCATCTCATATGCAGACGATCTCGCTATCACCTCCACTGGACCACGCAGCCAGAATAAAGCCCAGCGTTGTCTGGACCTCGTGTCAGAGGAGTGTTGTAGGACAGGACTAAAGATCTCTGCTGCCAAATCCAAAGCCATGGCTCTGAGACAGAGAGTTCGAGGCACAAGACTGAAAATCCAGGGAGTGGAATTAGAATAGACCGGACCCTCTCCTTCCATAAGGAGGTCCAGTACCTGGTTGACCGAACCAAAGCAACACTGTCCGTCATGAGAGCAATGACTGGGAGACGCATAGGGGCCAGACACAAAGTACTAAGATCATTCTATGTATATGCTGTCCGGCCCATTGTGGACTATGCCTCAGTCGCTCTAATTGCTGCAAAGAAAAAGCACACAGACAAATTAGAAACAGTCCAAAATGAAGCTGCCAGGATCATTCTGGGTGCCCCGAGGTGGACGAAGGTCCTCAACCTCCTGATGGAGGCAAACCTTCTCCCCCTGGACTCACGAATCGATCTAACGGCAACACAATTCCTGTCAAAGGTCATCCAGGCTCCCAGGAACACAAGCCTAAGACAAAAATTTGTCAGATGCCTCGAACAAGACAACGAGCTCGTTGCAAACAACTCCTGGCTGTCTCATACAGCCAGGGTGTTGATACGCCATCAGCTCAAAGAACAGCTTCTTGCTAAGGGCATGGACTCCCCCCACCCCGACTTTGCCGAAGCCCCGCCGTGGGCACTGAGCCTGATAGAGTTCAACATAATGAGCCTGTCAATGAAAAAGATCCTATACCCCATGCCTAGCCTAAAGGCAGAAGCCCACAGGGTCATTGCAGCCATCACTCCTCCGGGTAGTAGAACATACTACACGGATGGATCGGTCGATCCCTTGAGCCACACTGCAGGCGCCGGCTTTGCAGCTAGGGATGCCACGCGATCCATGAGGGTAACAGACAACGCCTCCTCGCTACAGGCAGAGGCAGTTGCAATCATGGGAGCCCTAGGCCACGCGTCCCTAAGGGAAGGACACGTGGTCATACACACAGACTCCAGGGCAGCCATTGACTGTCTTCAGCACAGCTCACCCACAGACAACATCTACCTACTGACCACGATTCTCACAATGGCACAGAGAATTCTTGCTCAGGGTAGAAGAATTATCATCAACTGGGTCCCAAGCCACATCGGCATCA
>NC_061845.1:31879029-31886529 GCF_019202785.1 Penaeus chinensis
CTATTTACTTCATTGTAAATTTAAAATCTTTTACATCAGTCAGGTGAAGATTGTTAAGACCACTGTGTAGTGCATAGGCATTTTGAAAGGGTAAAATTTGTCTCTTGTTTTGCAATTCAAATTCCTGGATTAGAATATTTCCTTTTTCTTTTTCAGGCTGCCATAAACCTGGAGATCCATAGTTCTCAAGTGAGTCATATTGATGTGAAAGTGGAAGGACTTAATGGCCAGCTTCCAAACTTGGACCTGTTCAACTTAATACATCGCCTTTGCCAGAGAGAGAATGTCCACCATACCTTCAAGAACAGGGTTAGTAATTTCACTATAGTTCAGTCATAGTTCTCAAAATGTCTTGTTTGTAGAGGCTCATTAGAATAGGAATAGTGAAGAGGATTGGAGTGACAGTGAACAGGGGACAGAAAAAAAAGATGAGGAAGCAAATTATATTTTAAAAGGGATGTTTGTATAATTGTCCATCTTGTGATCTCTTTTACAAAATTATGTTATCGTTGGTTCTAATGGAAAATTACTACAAGCGGCTGCTCTTTTTCCTTGGATATTTTAATGCCATCTTGTATCCCACTTGTGTGAAGTGTTATACTTTTTACTATGGTATCTTACTGACATTTTATTTTGTTTAGTTTAATGGGTAGAAACACGTGTGTGTGTGTGTGTGTGTCTGCGTCTGTGTCTGTGTCTGTGTCTGTGTGTGTGTCTGTGTGTGTGTCTGTGTGTGTGTCTGTGTGTGTGTCTGTGTGTGTGTGTGTGTGTGTGTGTGTGTGTGTGTGTGTGTGTGTGTGTGTGTGCACATGTGCATGCATATGGGCATTTCAAATTTGTTTTAGTGAAGTTGAAATTTCAGAGACTCTTATTTGCACTTGCCACTCCTTTTTCTCAGGGAAACCATCCTCAGCCAGAGACCTTCCATGGATGGCTCCACCAAGTAGGCACACTCTTCTCCATGATCTCTTCACAAGCATCAGGAGTTCCCACAGGAAACCATGGATTATATCACAGGTAAATAGTTTTATGTACTTCAGTTTGGAAATAGGGAATTATGAATAATATTTTCTTTTATTCTTTAATGTTTACATTTATGTTTATGAATATATGTATCAGTATTTTCTTATACAAATCTATAGAAGATTTTTTTTCTATCCTCTTTCTCAAACTGCATCATTAAGTATTCACTTTTTAATCTCTAGGTATGGCATTGCTGCGGTAACATTGGAGGGTCAGCACAGCATGCACCACCCTCGGAATCGGCGCAGCGTGTCTTTCCAGCAGTTGGGGCGGGTGCTTGAGGGCGTCTGCCGCTCCCTGAACAACCTGCTGGAGCGATTCCATCAGTCCTTTTTCTTCTACCTCCTGCCGGCCACTAATCGATACATCTCAATAGGTGATTTCAATTGTTCTCTCCGTTTTTTGATCCTGAACACCTTGGATAACATAGCTTTAAATTAAGATTCTTTCGTGTATGTTATACAAGTCAAATAATAAGTAGTGTCAGTTGGTGTATACATTTTTGCCTTAGATATTATAGTGAAATGTTTTCTTCATATAAATGCTACTTTTCATAAGAGAATTATCATTTACAGGGTAAGTAAAGTCAGGAAGACACATGTCTGTTTTTTTTTAAGAACTAAACATTTAAGTAAAATCAGTACTTGTCAAGAAAATACCAGAGAATGTAAATAAGTAAACATTAAGAATTTGTTATTTTACCAAGCTAAGCATTGACTGGAGATTTGCTTTATCTATTGAACACACACACACACATTTATTTATTTATTTATTTATTTTTATATATAAAAAAATTTAATGTCCTTCACCACAACCGGCTGTCCCCTAATAATGAGTGTTGTGTTTGCCAGGTGTGTATATGCCTCCATTTGGGATGATTGCCGGTGGTATTTTGGTGAAGGCATTGGCCCTGTGGTACTCCACAAGCTGTGCATCTGAGCAACAAGAACAAGAGAAGAAGGTGAAGAAGGTAAGCACACACCACTGAAGGTGCCAGGCTATTGTATTACTGCCAGAGGTAAATCCAGGCCGTTTCAGAGGGGCAGATGATAAGGAATCAAGGAGTGGTGTGTGAATATTGTTAGCATTTAATTTTCCAAGCAGTTTTGAGGAAGGAAGTGTTACTTTTTATGTTGATTTATTCTGTGAACATAATAGAAGTAATGAGTAGAAAATTGAGGCTCTCATGGCTGCAGTAAGGAAAAAATATACATACATGTACATGGAGATATTGTGCACATGCGATTTTAGTTGACATTTTGTTACCTATTTTGTACAGCCTTATTTAAACTGCTACCAAAATTATTCACATGTTCTGCAGTAAGGACATTATATATGTGTGTATCTATCTGTCTAAAAAAGAATTCAGTTCATAAAGATGTATAAGTATAGCTCTCTGCATACTTCTTCTCTCCATCTGTATATCTATATCTATATATCTATATCTATATCTATCTGTCTATATCTATCTATCTCTCTGTCTATCCATAAATATATGCAATTTTTTTTATTACATATACATATGTAGCAATACGGGCATTGTATGTTTATACATGTATCTACCTTTTTTCCCTCCATGGTGTCCCACTTCATGTACAGCTCCCCATACACCATTTCTTAAGCTTTGCCACCTCTCTCTTCACCTTCCAGTGCATGGCCTTGTACTCCTGTCTTCTTTCATTATCTTTCTGATTATCCCAGTTCTTTTTCCCCAACCTCCTCCTCTTTTTACTCTCCACCAAGAAGTCTCTTTGTTTTCGTTCCTCTATCCAAGAGCTACACTCAGTTTCTTCATAGCTGTCATCCTCACTACTCTTCTGTTGTTGCTCAGTTGCCCAGTGCCTTTCTTTCTTTCTGTGTGTGTGGGCGTGTGCGTGTGTGTGTGTGTGTGTGCATATGTGTGTGTGTGTGTGTGTGTGTGTGTGCACATAAACAATGCATATATTAGTTTATTAATCTTTTCAGATTGATTATGGTCTTCTTGGTGGATTTCCTACAGTTGTGATGGTTCACATAGTGAGTGTCCTGCTACACAATGCTCCCTATAGGTTTTCTCAAGTAGGCCGCTACTTGGCACTGTCAGCAGAGGATAGTGTCTTTCTCGGAACATTTGCATTCTGTGTGTCACTACTAGTTCTTCCCTACTATATCAACAAGTAAGTATTCAAATAGAATTGTCAGAATGTAGAAGTGATCTATAAGATGATGCCTTAAAACAAAGTTGTAACATATTTAGCATGTATATTTTAAATGAAATAATCTAATTGTGGTCTTTTACTTCATACTTGATCAGTATCACCATAAGTATAATATGGAAAGTGGTATTTTGTAAATTTGTTTTTAAAAGGATAATAATAGAAAAGGATGCATAAGTAATAGGGTTTTGTAAGGGTAGTATTTGGATGATTTAGAAAATATCATCTCATTATGTATCATTTACCCTTTGGATCCGGGTGACATGACCATCACTGGGTGAGGTGAATATGCATGCCATCATTAAAAAATTTGGCCGAGCGCTGGGGTGGAAATGACTTGCCACAAGTGCAGAAAGCCTGTGGAGGGTGATTAGATTCTGTGGGCATTAAGGAAGGAGCTCGATGATTATTTCCATCAGTAAATGTGTGTGTTCTGTACAATCCACGAGCCATGACTGGAAGAGTTGCAGCACCAGGGAGGATCTATTTTCATACTCCAGATCCTCTTCCTGCTCACCAAAATCAGGGAGCCGGGTGCACTACAAGCTACACACCTGGGAAAGTTGCCAATCAAATAAGCCTAAGCCCAGATTTTAGACCACTTGCAGGCAGGGAAGCACTCAGATCCAATGGGTTAAAAGACTAGCATAAGTTTTATGGTATATTCTTTTTTTGTTGTTGTTCCAGAAACCTGGGGTTACAAAATCGAAGTTGGGAAATTGTGAAGATATTTGCAGTTCTTGAATTGGGCATTCTGGTGTTTGCTGGAGCAGTGTACAATTTCTCTCTTGCATTGATAGTTACAGTTGTATATACACCTTTAGCTCTGTTGACCTCCCCATCAAAATCAAGGTCAGTGTATGAAGTATTTTCAGATTATTTTCTTCAGAAAGCTAAATAATTCAATCCTGTGCATTGAATTATTTACTTCACACCAATGCAGAATTTTGCATTTTAGCTAAATATCTTTTTCTCTCTTTACAACTGGAATGTATTATACAGTGTTATATATTCAGAATGATAGAGAAAAAATGTGCATGCATGCATGTACACATACTCATACACAAATAGATATATAGACCTTCAATTTCTGTCTCATATTTTTAGATGTCCTTTCCAAGTTAATGAAAATTCCATTCCATCTGCAGGTGGAGACGGTGGTCAAAGGCAGCAGTCCTGCTCTTGGCTCACCCCCTGACAATGCTGTTCCTGTTCGTCCTCATGGACACTTGGTCTAACTTTGACGACCTTCCTCCAAATAAGTTGCTCTGGAAGACATACATAGCAACAAAAAGAGCTTTCATGTACAGTGTGGTTGACGGGTTGATTTATTCAAATTGGGTTTATGATGTTGCAGTGCAGTGTTTACTTCCTGTGTGGCTCCTCTTTTGGCAGATAGCTCTTCATCCCCTTCAGTAAGAGCTTTTGGGCTCGGCACATATGCTGAGTAGCTGAGGCTCACCGTTATAGCTGTGTTTTACATTAAGTGATGTGATTATTTCAGAATTCGCACACACCACGCACACACACATGCACACATGCATACACGCATACATAATTGTATATTTGCTGTATGTATGTATCTGTATGTGTATCTGTCTGTCAGTGATTTTTCCTCCTTGTATTAACATGAATTGATACAAAGTTATTGTCACAAAAATGTCTTGATATTATCTGCGAAATACATTGATAATATGAATACAGGAATTTGGATATCAGATTTAGTTTGATATTACTTTTATGCTAATTATTTTATCAAATGGCAGGTTTTAAGATTTGATATTACTATCTATATAGTATAACATGATAGTGGGCTTGTTTCCATTATTGTGAAAATTTGGTTATATCTCTTTGTCCCTATGAAAAAGGCATTAAGTAGTAATATATTTATGCACATTTACAATCTATTTTATGTGCGTGCATGTGTGCGTGGGCGTGTGTGCGTGTGCATGTGCGTGTGTGTGTGTGTGTGTGTGTGTGTGTGTGTGTGTGTGTGTGTGTGTGTGTGTGTGTGTGTGTGTGTGTGTGTGTCTTTATAACTATTTTGGTATTGATATGTGATTGTTAACTGGAGGCTGTCAGTTTGTAATTCATTATTGCTAGCCTGTAGCCCAAACTTTATTTAACATTTCTGAACACTGAGACAAACTAGGAATTATCATTATGCTTCAGTGTGAGAGCCAGTACTAACACCTTTGAATCTTTGAGTTGGACTAGAATGGGATTCAAAGAAATAATTGGTCTTTTTCTTACAAATTGCCTTGCTGCCAGCGTAAAATCAAATAAGTTAAAGCATGGTAACTTAAAGCCAAACAGAATGGTGGTAAATCATAAACAGAAACACAGAGTATGTCATGTGGTTTCTCTGTTCAAAAAGCCTCTTGTTGTAGGGAGATTCTAAGTAAGAAGCAGTTGAGATGAGTTCAGTACAAGTCTGTGAGACCAGATGATTTTTGAAGCTGAAATGCACATAATCTAATTAAGATTTGAAAATTAGAAACCAACAGTGTTTAATTTAATGGTTATTATGCCAATGAGTAGGCATATATGAAATGAAAAAGTTTTCTACCTTCAGCAAGGTCAAGAGCAGAAACAGGAGCCTTCAGACACAAAGTTAATCATCAGAGGCAACAGAATATATACTTCAAAGTATTTGCCTTCATTTCTCTTTGAGTACTTCATTGGATTACCTTAAAATTATTGCAGCATTATTGAATAGTGGGCCTATTCCTGAGTCCTTCCACTAAAACCTTATCTGCTGCCATAGAGTCAGCTGTAAAGATCTGGACAAGACTGCATCAGTCCTTTTTTTCAAAAATTGAGGCATGGGATATCACAATCCATCACATACATAGTGAAAAGTGTAAGTGTCAGTTCTCAGACTTTGTAAGACTGCCTAAGGCTGCCTGCATTTTGAATAAGTAACCACAGAATATGTTGTACTTGTCCTTTGTGAAACATGATATAAAGTATAGGAAGGAGTTAGAGATGCACTAGTCAAGTGAGTTTCAGAACAAGTAAAATCTGTTGTTTGAAAAACATGATCGTTTTGTAAACAATGTCATATTTATATTAATAACTAGGAAAGGGTATATATGTTTGTGTGTGTGAATATATATATATATATATATATATATATATATATATAATTTAATTTCTGTATATGTATGTAATATTATTTCCTGTTTGTATTGCCAGAGAGGACCAAAGAATATGACTAGGTTGTGAAACTTACATACATTTGATATAATTAAGCATCTTCCTTGAACTTATTTACAGAATATACAGTTTGTGTCAACAATATCATGATACAGTACTTATTTAAGTGAACTGTTAGTGACATAGGACCATATGTATCTCAGTATAATTGTCATTCCATTATTAATCAAGTGTGGGATACTGGATATTATTTTGTGCAGTTGACAACAATTATCTTGTAGTAGTTTTTAGTATTGTTTTACAGAAAATAAAGTCCTACGCGAGAGAAACAGTAATTTTGTGTCTATCATTTGCCATTTTTGACCTCTGAACAGATTAGGGAATATTAGGGGAAGAAGTAATGGATACATTGATCGGTTCATGGTCTTTGTTGGGTGTCAACACTCTAATGAAAGGCAACAGTCATCTCATGGAGTTGTCAGCGTTGTCTTTCCTTGATGTGGGCGCAGAGCCTTGAGTCACCCCCTGAGGACCATGTTAATGGTGAGGGAGGGCAATACTACACCAATGTGTGTGTGTGTGTGTGTGTGTGTGTGTGTGTGTGTGTGTGTGTGTGTGTGTGTGTGTGTGTGTGTGTGTGTGTGTGTGTGTGTGTGTGTCTAATATATATATATATATATATATATATATATATATATATATATATATATATATAATGTATACATACATTATAGATATACATAATACATATATATATATATTTTTATATATATATATGTCTATATATATATTTTATATATATATGTATGCATATATATAATATATATATTATGTATATATATAATATATATATATATATTATATATATTTATACATATATATATATATGTATCATATATATGTGTATATATATATATATATATATATATATATATATATATATATATATATTGGATATCTATAATATCATCATCATCATCATCATTTGGGAACTAACGCTGGCAGAGCCGCAGAGCCGCATCCACCCTTTGTTTCCACCTACGAGGGTGCCTCATGGCGAGCCGCCCATCTCTAGCTCCTCACGACAGGTTTGATCGATCTGCCCAAGCCACGACTTTCTCGG